>NC_133028.1:22645750-22800625 GCF_048771995.1 Taeniopygia guttata | reverse complement strand
CTTTCTGTAGTCACAATGGTCCTGTAACGTTACTCTTTGCCCCTGTGAAAGATCCCTGTTGAAGGCATCACAGTCCCAGAGTTGGAATTTCTAACATTTCAGGTTCTTAGCATTTATCTCAATCTCAAAGCGTATTTAGAATAATATACTTTAATAATTTAGTAAGGGAAAACAGTATGCTCAGGGAAGTCAATAAAGCCTCAAAAGTAATCACATTAAATTATTACACACTGTAAGTCTGGAAAGTTGTAACATTTACACAGTTTCATTAGATTTTGATCATAAACAACATCTCTGAATTACCATTTCAGTTGAAACACACTGAAAACCAAGTAAGAATCCCACAGACCGTGAAAGTTGAGTATTTCTGATTTGAACAGTTATTTAGATTCTTAATATCATTGTGGCAATAGCACAGACAGATGTTCACACCACTACACAAATCCGTTTCCGCTGCTTAAGAAACAGGAGCAAGGTGAGTGGGGAAGATGGGACATTTTAGATTTGAGCAAAGTGATTATGACACATGAATGCCAGAGGAAAGTTGTGAAACAGGCATCCAATTTCTTACAAACAAACTTCAATTTTCAATCAAGAGAAAACAGTTTCTTGTTTTCATAAGATTGCAAATAAATACAAAGAGTTTGTTACAATAGGTGGAGAACAGTTTGTCCTGACGGTCCAGCTACAAAGGAACAGTGTGCAAGTGCATTTCCAGGCTTAGGTTTCAGAAATGTATGTATCTTCCAGTACTGAGTCACAGTATTAAGGTACTCTAGCAGTGTATACCAATGAACAAAGGACAGATGCTGGTAAAATGTCAGAGGTACATTTGTGGCACCCAAATATTATGTTCCTAGATGCTTACATTCACAGCTTTCTTGCTATGTCACTAACCATTCAAACATGCCATTCTTCCCTAATTGTTTGTAATTCTGGAAGACTTTTCTCAGTAAGTTATTTTTTAGCTTGATAATTACTGCTGAGCTTTCACAGTGCAGTGCTCTACATTAAAATGCAAGGGAGAAACATCCCAAATGACAGAGATTTTAATTAGCACATAGTGTCTCATTCCAACTGCCACACCAGCTTGAAGTCCCTTAAGCTGAACATAGTATACTTAAAAAAATCCTTATGCTTTTAAATCTGAATTCTGACAAATGACAAAACCATTACAACATACAATTCTCCTCTTTCAAACCTAATCCTTAGTGATTTCCTTTTCTTTACATGTACCTAATGCTATTTTGCTCTTATAATTTCCTTGGGCTTGTAATCTTTAATGCTTTATACTATCTTGAAATTAATCTATTTAATGTACACACTGATGATATAATTGACAGTCTCATCTCCTAGCATTACAGGAATGTAATGCAACATATTTACTATTCCAGCATTCAGGTGTCATGGAATACTAAGTCTTTCAGGGCTTACTATACTCAAATGGATGTAATAATTTTTATGCAGTCAATTTCAGGTAGTACCACATCTGCCACACCCACTGTAAAACCTAAAGTCTTTTTCTCAGTTAAGTGATTTTACTATGTTATACCGTAGAGTTTTAAAGACTGACTTAACATGAAATATCTATCAACTGTAAATAATGCTATAGTTACTTTCTCCAAATAAAAGTTGTTCTGTCCTTTCCTTTGCAGAAATCCTTCTACTTTAGAGACATCTGAAAATGTAGAGAAGATGACATAAAAAGGATCACAGCCTTTTGTGCCGCTTTTACATGCAATTTACTTCTACTTACAATGTACCTTCTAGCAGAGGAGTGTAAAGTGTACTTTGGGGAGCAGGGGGCATTGCTAAGAACTGAAGGTGCCATGGACACCAGCTGTCTCCTGCTGTCTCTGGCTTAAAGACTGCAAGGTCCTTTCAATCCCAGTTCACCTGTTATATTTGTAGATTTTTATAAAAAACACACTTGAACATCTGACATTCCAATTTCAAAATAACAATAAAAAGCAACAACTTATCCATATATATATACAGATGGCTAGATGATCAGAGAATTTAAACTCTGAAATACTATGTTTCAGACAAGATTGGTTTAGCCTTTATAAAAAGATTTACAAATGTAGCTTACAACTTATTTTCAAGTCTCATGTCTCAAAACAGCTTTCCCATCTCATGCATAGTAAGATAGTCTTTATTGGACACAAACACTGAAAGAAGTATTCTTAAATCATAAAAGAAAACTCATTACAGCTTTAGTTGCCGTTTGTATTAAACAAAAGAAGAAATCAAAATTGTGATTAACGATAAAGAAAAATTGACATATTTTGTGTAACTACTGTATAACCATCTAAAATCTTCTACCATTAGAACACCAATTAGCTTTCCTGATCAAAGAAAATAAAAACGGCTTGTTATTTTCCACATCACTTAGTCTTAATTTTTCAGATATATATTAAGATTTACGGAAGAAATTGAAGGAACAGCTAAAAAATAGATTCTGATTTCCCATGAACTTAAAAGCTCTTCTTTTGGGAGAATACAGTGAATGGAGATGACTGCCTATAATTATATTTACAGACACCAGTAAGGCAGGACCTGTTCCTCATGAGCAAAAATCAAAAACAATTTCCATCATCAGTTCTGAAAGAAAATTTATACTGATAGTGGCACAAAGCTAAAAATCCCAACATACACACCCACCCCCTTCCCCAACATCTTCACAATCCAAAGAAGAATGTCCAGGGCAAGAACAAAAAAAAAAAAGTTGTATTTTCCTTAAAACTGATTTCCAGTGCAAAGATACAGATCTTCTGAATTTTCCAATGCACCTCAAAGGTTTATTGATCTAGAATAGAACCCTGAAAAAATTAGTTATTTCCAACTCTTCTTACATTTGAAGTTCACTTCTAGGTATGGATTTACGTGCAGAAACTCATGGAGTCCAAGCAATTCTCTTTGGTAACTCAATCTAGCTGCATGGGTGTGTTCTAGGTTTGGTCTCTCCTTGCCAAAGGCAAGGTTTTCGATTGCTCCCGACAGACTTCCATCTGATCTTTCTTAGCTGAAGCCTCAGAAGGCTCTTGGAAAATTTACTTCAATTCATGAAGTAGCATGAATATCAATTCATGCTTAATATTCTGCACACTGAGACGGTTTTTCAATCTTTCACTGTACATTGTTTTTGCTTAGACCATCATTCTTCACGCATCACGTTCCTTCACTCTAGATTTTTCCTATGTTTCCCATCTTTCTTGTACAACTCTCTACACAGGTACACTACTTCAGTGGAAACCTTACTGATCACTAGCAACAGGAGCCAGCTTGTATAATGAGTTTTACAGGGAAAATTTCCTATTTGCCTTGCACAAGACCTTACATAATCTTTGTCCTATGACATTACTGCCTCCTGTTTGCTCCTAAAGCTTACAATAATCCCCAACTTCCACTCCCATCCCAAAATACTGCTTAGCTATCATGCAGGTTTGCCATCTGCAAAATGGGAGGAGGCCCCTATCATGCACCAGTGAGCTGCAGACAGCTCCCTACAGGGCTGCACTGTCCCTCAGAGCACTTGAAACTAAAAGCCTCCACTCTGGACAAGCACACCAAAAGCCCAGCTTTCTATTGGCATTACGTTTGCTAAACTGCAAGGAAAAACTGGATTGAATCAGAACAAAGAGAGCTGATACACATTTGTTCACTTACACTTTTTCCCTCCTTTTTTTTGATAATATCTTAGGGCATTTCCATTAAAAAAGAGCACCCCTAGTTTGGGTGATTAGTGTTAACATCAAAAGGCACAGCAAGCCAGCTGTGCCCAGCATGCCCGAGGAAAGAAATCTCTTTTACCTTTTCATGAACAGAGAGAGTCCTAAGAGGATTACAAAACACTGCCAGGTTTTATTTTTCTTCATTTTTAAAAGCTAAGTAATTCTACATTTAGGAAGTTTTTACTTATGTTCTTTACATTCCACTCTAGGAAACAATCTTTCTCATTATTCCAAGAGGGCAATGAAGCAGAATGCCAGGAACAGCTGCAGCCAGCAGATTGCTACTCCACTCTATCATCCAAACATAGCTACAGGAACACTTTTTTCTAAATAATCTGTAATATTTGTTCCATTTGTGAAATAAACAAACTTGTTAATCCAAGAGAAAATCTCTGGGACCTTGTACCAACAGCTTATGGAATCTGGAAGGAAATTAATAAGGCCTTTGAGTAGAAGTCCACTGCACAGTCACTATTTATAGGACAACTACAAGACCAGGCACCCATCAGAGAAAATAAAAAAAAAAGAAAAATAGAATAGCTTTGACACAGCACAGAGGGGAAAGACAGCCTGCTTGCTGAAGGGCTCCCTAAAACCATGTTAACACTCTCTGCATTCTTCTCAAAGTTTAAGAAGTTTAAGAAGCTTCAGTCTCCTCAAACACTCTGAACAAAACCCAGAAGTACTGGATACCCAGGAAGATTACAGCTGGCTGCTTATTTATCTATTAAAACAGTATTATCTCTTAAAATGATTTCCACATCTCAACGAAAACTGAAGCACAAATCCTCCATTAGTCACTATGACAAAAATATTCTTATTTTTCACTAGTGACTGTCAAACCCACAAAAGCCAAGAGTTTTTGTAGCCATATATGCAGCAAGGACACATTCACTTAATAATCTCTGTTCAAGGGATTTATGCAGAACAGCTTTCAAGTAATTTAGTTCTCAGGTTTCACTGCACTGCATTAGATATGCTGTATATTTAAGATTAAAGTTTTGAGACAGAGTTCTAGCCCAGAAGATAAATATAGGCCATAGTAAGTGAAACCACATAATGAAAATTATGTCAGATAAGCATGAACAGCATTCATTTTACAAAATCATATCCCTGTTTTAATTCTAGTGGCAAACAGTGGCTGCTTTGCAAACTAACTGGCATAACAGGTACTTAAAAATCTAAACATAATGAAAATCCACAGCTGCAAAGAATTTCAGTATGAAGCCTGCAATGTGGAAAAAGAATTTCATTAAACGCATTAAAAATAATTTAAAGATATTACTTCGCAAACTGATAAAATCCCCTGTCAATATGCAGAATACCATCTCAACTATGCTCATTAGAACAGCAAATCATCACCACAGGATGGGAGAGTAGTGAAGAGACTTTTTAAAACTATACACATACATTTAAATATTTGTATTCACCATCTATAAATGAGTATTTTATCAGCTTATTAACTCTTTCAGAAATCCTGCTAAGGCCCAGAGGCCAAACTTCTCCAGTCGTTTAACTCTCAAACCTCACTGAAAAACAGATACGCAGTGAAACTGGAGACTTATATCCAAACACAGCAACAAAATAAGCGTTATTCAGTTAAGAGCATTACAGGTCAATGAAGTGGCACTTCAGATCTTGTTGCTAAAAGATTTGACAGGAGATTCTGGAACTAATATATTTTCTAGAATATTTCCACAGGTATATTTCAGAATTGCATTTGGCCAATTTACTTTTGAATCCCTGGTGAAATAACTTAAATATTAAAATATTAATTGGGGGGGCATTGCTTATTTTTTGTTTGTTTGTTTGCTTTCTAATGAAGCTATTTTATTCAAACCACTTTTCAACCTAGACATGCAGAAAACTTATTTTTGGTGGTGCATGGTGGTACATCCTCCCACTGGCTCCCTCCTTAGGCCAGTTATGGTCTCAGGAATGCTTGTTAGGCCTCAGGTGGATTAATGGCACCTGGACAGTTAGGTTTCCTTGAGCTTATCAGAAACACTGTCTGCTCCCAGAACTTCTGCTGTCTAGCACGCTCCTGTTTTCCAACAAACAGTCTTGAGTTCCTTCTTCCATCTGAACAAGAGATCAAGTGGAATAGTATTTTTATCACTGGACTTTTCAAGGAATATTCCAGTAAATAACAACTCATCCTTGAGGGCAGGATGGAAATTTACTGATGATTCAAGTCAATCATCCTGTGACCCTAGTACCATATATGAACAATGGTACTGAAATGCTTTGAGCTATTGTGGACCACAGAAGGCTGTGAGCAGCATTTTTCTCAAGTACACCTTTGTACATATTTATCTTTGTCTGCATACACATATATTATGAATGCTGCCACTTCAGATTTAACCTGGTCTAGTGGAAGATGTTCCTCTCCATGGCGGGGGGTTGGAATTAGATGATCTTTAAGGTCTCTTCCAACCCAAACCATTATATGGTTCTATGATTCTTTGCTCTGGGCATTTCTTAATTAACTAAAGCTGCATATATTGAAGAACAACAAACAAATTAATTAAACAATATAAACCATTCATATTGCTTAGTGAGTTTTAGGAAGCTACACAGGAGAAATCCGGTCTTATCTATCACAATACAGAAATGCTTCAAACAGTAAACGGTGGAGACAGCTATAAGGTTGTTCTTATCAAAGGATTAGAGGCTTTGACAAGCACTTCAACAATGCTCAAGTGATTTTCACATACCATTCTATGATGTGAAAAGAAACAAAACTTACAAATAGCACCACTAGAAAATGATTAAGAATCATCTGAAGAGGGATTAATAGTATACATGAAATCTCTGTCCGTCACCACCAGGTTCTGTGCAATTCTCTCCTTAGTGCTTCCAAATGAAGACACTGTTTCAAAGGAAGAGTTTAAAACTGTGTAATTGGCATAATACTGGTGCTTCTTGTGTCAGCTGGTATAAATATACAGAAGTCAAATTCTTGTTGCAATACTCCTATTTCGCATACATTTTGCATAAGGAAGATATTAATGTTTGTGGTTCTTTCATCAAGCACATATAACAGAAATAAGACAGAGACAAAATTATCTGGTTAGACATAACTCAAAGATTACAAGAACACAGGTCAACTCTCCTGTTTGTCCTTCTCAAATATCAAAGCTTTTGACCAACAACCCCAAAAATACATAAATTAAGTTGAAGCTCATAGTTTTTTTAAATCTTTGTTGCCTTTTGATACTTACAGACAACCTCATGCCCTTTTCATGAATCTGCTTCAGAGTATGATCTCACAGGAGACTGTATTTGGACAGCTAGAGTCATTAATCTCCAGTAAAATTGTAGGGTGGTATGACAATTAGATGCAGGTACAGAAATTCACAGGCTTTACTGGTAAGGAAAACTCTACCAGGTACCACAGCATGTATACCGAAAGATTCTATTGCCTGAAAGAACATCAAGTGCTCTGAGATAGCAAGAAAACATTTGCCATTCCAAAAGTTAGAAAAACAACAGTTTATGACCATTACAATTTAATTTCAGTAATTTACCCTATACTGTGCCAGATTATTTCTATAATCTCGTACATCTGTAAAAGATTAATGCCCTGGATGTGTCACCTGCAACACCTCAAGACTTCAGCATTCTCCTCTAAAGTTTCTGTTTCAAACCCGACTGATGACCGATTGGTCAACAGCACTCTAGACTAAGTTGTTGACTTTACAAGCATTTGAAGTTTGTATACATTAGATACTGGTATGATCTGCTGGGGAATTACAGTCCTATTCTTTTGGGGCAGACATGGAGGAAAATAACCGTCTGTATTAAGTATCATGTCTATCATACCACTGTTGTACACAATCTTTCAACCACATGAAATCAATTACTCTGAAAAACAAATGAACAATGAGTGCAGCTGTTAGTTTGGACACAAGTCTATTCCACAGATTTTGGCTATTGAAACTTCTGCAGTAACATTAACTGGTTAAAAAAGACAATAGGTAGTATTTGTTAACAGAAAAGAACTAGAATTAAAAACTAACCCATACAAAACCACCCAAAATGTCAACAATTAAATGTTCATACTAATGAAAAAAGTTTTGGAAGAACTCTCTGTGTATATATTAACTAGTGCTTTCCAAAATCATCACCCGAGAATACGACACCATAATGTGTGCTTTAAGGACATCTCAAATTAGAAGAACAAGGTGAAAAGCAAGGTGAACTGATGCCTCCTATCCAGGACACCAGTATATTTTATTTTGCACATTTAAACCCCTGTGGAATCTTACCATTGATCTTTCAGAATATCCAAACAAATGGCCCCAGTGACAGAGCTAATATTAGGATGCCATATTTTGGTGATAAACCGCACCTAAAAAAACAAGACAATTTTTAAAATCAAAAGCAGTAATTAAATGCAGTATACTAAGTAAACATTTTTAGTCCACCATTTTAAATAATATTATGAAGAAATACCAATTTAGAAAATGTAGCACTACAACCGGAACTAAGACGTGATACTGCTTACTTCAGGAGGCTTCAAGTCTGTAAGGCTGTTTGTTAGAGCCTCGCCTTACTCAAAACAGACTACTGCCCATTCCAGCTCCCCAAACTCATCCCTAACTGCTCCCTCATACATCATGTGTTCACATCCCTGCATCACACAAAGCTAGTTAGAAATGTCCTCCAGCATACAAGTTTGGACAAGCAGACGGTCGAATACAGACTTAAAACTTCTAACATTACTAGAGGTGGGCTAGATTTCACAAAGTCCTGAACTCTTAACATAGGAACTGCATATCACTCACTGTTGAGCTAAACTGTTTGCTATAGATGTGTTAGAAAAATTTCTTTGGTGGATGCTACTACATCTACAACCATCCTGTCTCATTACCTCATATGCAGAAAGCTCTTATTAACTACCTCAACTCTGGAAGTCACTTGGAAAATGTAAAAAGCAATGTAAATACTGGATAATTTCTCACAGGAAAGGACTGCTAACAATGGCTGTCAAAGCACATACTGAACAAGCTAAAGAAATCTTTCAGATGAAAGGCAGGGCCAGACACAAGCAAAAAAGCTTCCAATTCAAGACTCCAGAATAAGCAGCACTATGCTTCAAAGCACTGAGTTTCTAACAGCTGCCTATGAACTCTGGAAATGGAGACCACCAAGCCCTAAAGCAGCAACTAAATCATGGTATACAGACTGATCTTTCAGCATCTGCAACCTGTTTCAGCTCTCCTTATTTTACCTCCCACCAGAACATGGGCAGATTAAAGAACTGAAGACCAACAGACATTTCTTAAATTTTCTGTATCTTTTGCTCCAGCCACAAGGAATAATTCAAAGAACCTATGAGATACTGGAACCTCTCCCTTCCTCTTCCCCAGTTCCTTCCCAGTATTACATATCAGGGTGAAAATAGTAAGAATCTAGGACATGTTTTTGGTTCAAAGACATCTTTCAGACAAACAGAAAACCAATCAAGAGCTGGAGTCAGACAACTCAGGTGTCTACTGATTCAAGCCACTGAAGAGTGGACTAAATGAGGGCACAGGAATGTAGAGCTGCATATGGCTGGGGAGGACATTATTCAGAGTGGAATCCAAAACTGAACTTCTAGAAAGATGCAGTAAAGTTAAAAGGTGAATAAGATGAAAAATATATGAGTGACTTTACTACAGCCATTTCTCATCTACGTGCATGTTATCCATTCCTTCAACAGAGAAGCAGTAAGACTATTATAATTGTCTGTTGGTTCTTCAAGACACACAACTGTACATGTCACTATTTAATTATTACTAGAAACTTGGTAGGTTAGATTCAAGAACCTTTTAAGTATAACTTATGGAGCCCAAGAAATTAAAAGAACCAACAAGTCCCTATTACAACATTTCTTCAACAATGCTGAGGGGGAGGGAAGACAGCTGTACTCTCCACATAATTCAAAACTACCTGAAAACTGTTTTTATCTTGTCAGAAAATTATTACATTAGGGTCAATAATAAGGCCCAAGCTCCTCCCCAAAATTTCCCAGTTTGTACTTTTAGGAACAATCAGAGTGTACCTCTGATTGGACACAGTTTTACACCCTGTTTTGCTTCTACCTAAATGGAACAGTTCCAATCCTTGTCTAGAAGTGAGTTTAAAAAAATCCAACAAAAAGGCAAAAACTCCAACAAACAAGCAAACAAGTATATAAGAATACTCAAACCCCACTTGTTAGCCTAATTGTATTATCCAAAAATGTGTGTTTGCAGTACCTTAGGAGGATTAAATGGATATGTTTCCGGGATTTTTATCTCTAGCTGATACCTTCCACCTGCAAAAGACAAAAACGATTTGGAAATTATACCAAAAGAACATTACTCAAACTTAGTCTTTCATGATACTAAAGCTTACACTTCTAAATGAGCAGATTTTCAAGGTAATTCAAATTTACACAGCCGTATTAGCTAGTAGATTGATTTAGATTTCATCTATTTCATAAATAAGTGCAATGAAGTCAGAAAAGCTGTGTTTGCTTGTGGAAATCGGTACCTATATTTCTTAGGTATATTTATTGTGCACATTTTCATTTCCAATCTTATAATTTCCACGTTTTATTTTAGTAAAATATACCAAAATATGAACCAAATATATCCTAAATAGATAAAAAAATAGGCCACAGGAACATTCAGGCTGAACAGGTATATTACATTATTTTGACTCTCTTCTCATGACAAATTATATTCAAATTACACAATTGAAATTACCTGGTTTTAATTTTAAACTTTTAAATTCAAAAACATTCAAACAACTCTTTCAGAAAAGCTCACACACTTTGTGAAAAAAATAATAAAGGAGGCACCAGTGTTCAACTTTTATTATGTTCCACATTACCACCTGAAGTAGCTACTTCTGTTTGAATTATGCAACCACTTTGACACCCCAGTATCAGTAATATACTATGAAGGGCCAGAGCATACAATAAAGGATAATAGGAGCTTGAAGACAGAACCCCCTTCTAATACCCAGTTTTAAACATTTCTCAGTTTCATCTCTTTGTCACAGTATCATCCCATATCCTATTTCCATTATATTTCTGCTAGCATTCAAGTTCACTACCAATACTTATGTCTTCTGGAGCAATCTCAAACTATCTCTGCCTGCCCAGTAAGGCCATTTGCCAGGCAGCAGTTCAATGACAAAAAGAACATTTATTATCCTCATTTGCAATTTTTTTCTTCAACCTGCTGCTCTTCTTTCAGAAACCTTTTCCCTATGTCAGTATAATGTGTTACAATTTATACAATTTCTTGAATTAAAGCTGAAGTATTTGCAATCTATTTTCCTTGAGATTTCCAGAGTGATTTACTCTGTAAATGAAGCTACACAAAACCAGCTCTCAAGTAGTTACAATACTGGCAGCAAGATGCACAGGGGAAAAAAGTCTCTTAGTACTCCTCTCAGCAGTTACAGTATATGGCATCTTTTCATCTGTGCCAAAAAACACATTAGTAGCTCCTAACAGCTCTCACTTTTAAAATGTATTTCAGTCTAATACACTCCACCTGAAATTAGTTAGTATCAGTTTGATATTTTACACTATTGTCTACAGCTGTTCTGTTTCTCACTTAACGCTAAAGTTACTTGAGAAGTTTTAACAGAAAATACTATATAAGAAAGACCAATAAATCCAAAATTAGAATAGTAATGTCTAAGTTGATTGCTTGTCTGCTCACCAGTAAGCACAGAAGAAATAGTTTTAAAGACACATATATCAGTAAGAGACCTTAAGGAAGTTTGGTTTTCCTTTTCTTTAAACCGAAGCATAATTCAGCAGCAACTGTTTTTAAGAAAAAAAAACCAGCTACACTCACCAGTCCTTCTACAATTTTGCTGCCACATCATTTTGTAAGGTAATATGAAATCTATCCTTGGGTATTACCATTTCTCCCGCTTACCACAAACTATTGCAGTCTTCTGTCTAACAGGATATTCAGCCACCGATATTTTCACCAGAGACTGAGGAGCTGGTAGTATTATTTATATACTATTGTTTTGCACTAAACTTTGCAGTTAAAAATATAGGCTTAAAGACATAACCTAAACAAATCTGTGATTTTTTTAAATACTAAATTTAAATTATAAATCACTAATATATTAACTTCTGCACACCAATATTTCTGCAGGTTTTTTTAAGAGTATGTGTATGTATGGCTTTTTATTGTGGCTATTTAATGCTTGAAATTGAATTAAACAGTAATGGCATAATATTCCTTCTGTAGTCCTACTGGAACAGGTCTCACAAGAGTTAGAGCAATTTTTAGCTATTTCCCTCGAAGAAATAACCTATTATAAATTTTGCAGTTGCTGTGGCTCACATGGAAGCCTGTCATGAAATTAATAACAATATTACACAGGCTTAAAAAAAACAAACAAAACAACTCCCAAAAAATCCACACCCACTAAACCTCAACCTATCTACTGAAAAGCTCTTGATTCAAGTAAAACCCTGCAGCCATTAATCAAGTCTCTCAAAGGTACTCTCTCCAAACACATTTTATCATGGGATGTAAACCTGTTTCAATTAAGTTGTATCGTATAATACTGATAATTGATCAATATGAGTTGACACTACTAACAGAAAAATAAAAGCTGTAAATTTTGTCAAGAGATGGCATTCTTCTTCTCAGTCATTCTTAAATAATGTTCCAACATTACCTATAAAAAATTTTGCAGCTGCAGTTTTGTTTCAGATACCTCAACAACTATGGTCAAAAACTGTTCTTTCACTTCACAATAGTTCTAGAACTCCCTCCTGTATCACAGGGACTGTCTGACCAGAATTACTGCATAAAACTTCTTCATAAAGCACTTCTTGCTGTGTTACTGTTCAGATTATAGATGACAAAACATCAGTCAGTAATTATGCAGCATGCATTACTGCTATAGTCACAAAATGAAGATGATACACACTGACACACCTTTCAGAATTATGTAAAGGAATAAATGCATATAACTATATTACAGAAATATTAACATTCCAAAGCAAATTATTCTAATGTCAGGAAACACCAGAAATTGGGCTGGCAGTAACTCTCATTTTGCTCCTTGAAACATAGGACTTCTAGATTAAAGTAAGCATACAATCACATTACTCTTCCATGAGATGCCTGCCATAATCAGAATAAAAAATTAGTTCAAACCCCCCGCAATGGGCATTTACTATATCCTCATAATTAAAGTTACTCAAAGGTATGTAAGTATGTATGCATTTCACATCAACAAATTCTGCACTAAACCTATTGCTGGTTTTCACTAGCAGGATATGCTGAATACGTAAGCAGACAGTACTCAACTTTTGAAATTCTTGTCTACCTGCATCATTCAGCATCACACAACTCAGTTCTGCCCACAGACATTTCAATCTTTTTTTACTCTCTTCATGACCTGATATACAGTTTTTAAATTTTGTGACATATGAATACATCTTTAATTTCAAATAACTCTCAATACATTCTCCAAAAAAGGCCCATTTTATAAGCCAAGGTAATACTGACTTAGAGGGGGGGAAAAATGTCAAGCTCTGAAAAACCAACTCATCCAAAGAGGTTTCATTCTCTCTGAATGGAAAATAAACACCAAAACCAACACCCTTCTACCACATTTCAGATGTTTCCTAGTATTCAATTGCTTATATACAGATGGTCAGTTATTACAATACTAAGTCTTGGATTTACAAGATGAACTATACTATTGCAAAACAACAATTATACAAAATTCTACATAGAATTATTTGCTTCCCAAGTAGATACCAGCACGAGTGTGCATTTTAGGTGAACAGCACAGTACTCCTTTTAAATTGAAGGCACATATTACAACCAGAATGAATTGTTTCCAGACATTACCATCTGACAACTATACATCTGCAGCTGATGAGATGGACACACATGGGACAAGGGAGGGAGAGGGGAAAACCACCATTATTTACTATACTGTTGAGGAATTCTGGAAATAAAGTTCTGCAGGGCACCCCTACCATTACAGCTGCTTCCACTTTTCTACTTTCTTTCTTCCAGACTAATTTCCCCTCTTGTCAGCTTCTGACATCTGCCCCTGCCCAATATTCTTCCATATCAACCACTGTTAGGCCATTTCCTCATTCTTGGGTCCTAAAGCTAGAGGGGAGACTCTCCTTGTTTTCAAGTCCAATGCTACTGCACCAGCTTCTAGTCCAGAAAAGCAAATCACAAAGGATGTCCTCCATTAGGGAAGATGTGACAACCAGATTTTCATTAGCAGTCACTAATGCTTTCGACTGCATACACTTCCATAGCTACAAAACATTTTTCAGGTATTTCCCCCACCTGATGAGAATTTATTTTTTCAAAATAATGACAAATGGTCTGTGTCCCATCTCAAGTGAATACTCAAGTCTCAGTGTTAGCTTAAAGGCACAGAACAACTAGAGCAGCTGAAGAACATGCAAAATTGTTTCATGTTCAAAAAAAACCAATTTATTTGCCCGAGACACTCCTTGATACTTTTTTACTGAAAGTACATATTCAAATCAAAGTAGATACCTGGCATGGGAAAGTCAAGTAAAACTACATTTTAAAACTATCTGACATTTATTTAAAAAATTTAAAATCCTTACTTATCATGAAAGAACTTTAAATATAAGGTACGTCTGCCAGTTCCATATATATTATACATTAAGTTAACAAGTACCAGCATTATTGAGTCATTTTGTATCTCTGAAGAAGCATGTCACATTAGCCTCTGTGAAAGCTTCTTTATGGAAGTTACCTTGCTTTTACCAGACTGTAAGAGATGCATAATTACTGATACCAGCTTTAATAAACTAGAAAGTCAGTAAGGTATAATTTTTGAAGGGAGCTAAAGAGATGAAGCTCTACTACAGAGTCCCCCATGTCAGTATAAATTAATTATTGGGACATATGGATGCCAAAAATTAATCACAAATTTAATCTGAAACAGCATTTCTGCTTGAGATAGGAGAAATGCAAGGTTTATGAATGATCACCACTCTAGATCACAGAAATACACGTACAGTCTGAAGCTCAGTTTCTTAATGCTTCATGGTTAAGGAACTAACACTGTCAAGACAGTAAACAAACAAGTAGAAGTCAGAATTATACCAATTAAACCACACATCTTCTATTTGTAAATTAACCTTGATATGGGATAGTCTATCCTACTGCCAAACAGATCTCTCTTCAGGCAACAAAGAAGCCGAACTGAAATAATTTTTTAAGACATATTTAAAATCTTGTTTAAAAAAAAAATCAGACTAGTTTAAAACAAGTACCTCTACATTTTATGCTGTAATTATTTTTACAAACAAAGCATCTCAAGACACATGACTTGAAATGTACAATGATTGCATACACAAAAACTTTACTTGCCTTCATATGGTGTGTCCGGAGGTCCTGCTATTTCTCCTCTTAATTCTGTAAAATTCTCATCTACAAGATCTACTTTAATTTGATTTTTGCTCGTCTTAAAAATAAACAGAGAAACAAAGAATCATAAGTAAGCATTTCACATACAAATTTCCCCCAAAAAAAAGCTGTTTTAAATTTTTAGAACAGTACTTTAAGTTAAGTAAACATTTAGAAGTATAGTAACCTGAAGTTATTAGCTATCTTCCAATTGAAATTTTACTTCATTAAAAATAGACTACTTGTGAAGCATTAGAAACTTCAATACTATTTATACTATTACTAGAATAAGCAAAGCAATCCAGCAACATCTCAACTTGCACTTCTAAGTTGATTATATTTTAAAATGACCACGATCTTTCAAATCAGCTATTCATTCTACATATCTAAACTATAAAATTAAATTGACCACATTACACATCAGTTCTTTTCATATTTAGACAAATTTATTTAAAAACAGACACACTTGTCACTTGCAATGGAACACAGAAAGACTTCCCCAAATGAAGTAGTATTTTTAACATTACAACAATCTAAAAAGAATATTGTAGCCTTAAGATTATGTATATCTTTAATTTTTAGGCATAAGATACAATTTACTTTATGCGCTTGAATTTCACTGTCACCTCCTCAACATTTTCACACCCCAATGAACTTCTCTACAAAATAAAAATACTATACTTTGATACTGGAGAAAACATATGTTTTCCAGAAACAGATCCTCAAGTGTTCAGCTAGAACTACTCATTCCATTGAACTTGCTTTCCAGGTCCAGAGAGCAGTATTAGTGAAAGTCATAAATCTCCCAGCCAGTAACTTTTATTGAGGAGTTGCAACGCAAAATCTCCTTTTATAAATATGTACTATCAAGTAAGGAATTACCCATTTTTCCTTTCTGCTACTTCTGCATACTGTGCTCACTGACTGCAGAACAGATTTCCTGATTCCTGTGTTATTTTTTACAAGAACTGTCAGCATCTTCTCAGATCTTTAAAAATTGCTCCAACTAGTTCTACACAGCTGTGCTTCTTTTTACCCTCAGAGTAAGACTGGCTGCGGACAGCTACTGGAGAAGGGTCAAGTCATATAAAGCTGATGGGTACCATCAGCTGGTTCTTGAATCTATCAGTGATATGAACTATTAAGCACTCAGAATTCACTGGACAACACTTGGGAAATTACTTCTGTTTCTTTCCTGCAAGTGTTCTATTGAATCAGTCCCACCAAAACAAAGAGTGCTCTCCTGAACAGAGATGTTCACAGATATAAAGAAAAATCAAAGATTAGGTAAAAGTTTCACCATGTAAAAAATCCTAATTCACTAAATTAATCCAATAGTGAACTGGGAGCTTTTAACATCTGTAGTTATATACATTTGTATTTAGAACTTGAAATCCCTTCAATTCACACAAATGAGGCAGCACCTGCAGCTCTCCACAACAGCCAGGCAGCGTAAAAAATTCCCTCTCTGAATTAGAACTTGATCTTATGTGATGTATCTTCTTGCAAGCTTTCCAACATCCCTTTGAATTTTTTTGCTCTCATGTTTCCAACTGGCAGCTTGCTCCAAAACGTCATGATTTTAAAAGCTTTCTGAGGTACAATTAGAAGTTACAATCTATTTATGGCCCACCTGTGACAGCATTGTTTCCCAGCTTTAACAAGTTTTTCATATATCTAGTATTTATTCCCCTTGCAAAATATATCACATTTACACTGATTTTCCAGCCTTCATTTTGCTTTAAACAAGCTGAAATTCTAATCTCACCATAATGATTTTTTAAAAAAAGGTTCTCGACTATGTCCCATGACCACCTAACCAACCCTGCATAAACAAATTTAGATGATGCCTCAGAATCTGTGCCATGAACGCTCTGTTGTACTCACTGAAGATACACCACAACCAGCATAAACTAAGAAAGACGAAATCTGGCTTTTTCAGGCAGTATGATCAAGTGATAAGAGTCCCAGCAAGGATTCCTGCAAAAGTGTGTCCTCCGCACTGACTGCACAGTGCTTTGTCAGATGTACTGCCCTTGTGTATGGAGTCTTCATGCACAGGGTCTTCCCAAAGCAGCACACTGGTTTAAATGACCAATACAGGTGAGTCACTGTAACTTATCTGTACAGGTACTGCAGTCACTCCAACCTCATCTGAGTTTCTCCTGCTCTCCCTCTGCCCACATCACCTGGCAAACTTCACAAAGGACAGCAGGCATTCTTGTCCTTTGCAAATAACTTTTAATTTGGAGGACTGTACTAAAAGCAAACAGGATGAATTTCAATGATACAATCTATGGTTAATCCAAGCTGCAGCTTACTTCATTTTCTACTTAGCATTCTACTTTTCTTCAGTGACCTCTGACACACTCTTGCAGCAGCCTGGATATTCTCCTTCATATTCAGTTTCAATTAGTACCACACTAGCTGTTTTTCACAACAAATCCTTCCCAACTCCATGTATTTGTTTAAAAGCAATCAAACACACAGTCTGTCAGTGATCCTGGTTCCCCACTTTGAGATGATTGCTTCTATTACTACAGCTGTAGTTGTCTCCATGTCCTTATTTGCTGTGCACAGCACCTTAAGGAAACACAGCAGGCAATACTGCACTGTTTTATTGCAGGGATTCATTTATTTTGTATTTATGCTTAAATTCTCCTATGTCCTCCGTATACCAAATTATTTTTTTCTTCATATATCTGAAGATCCATTTTTTCGTGTTATTCTGACACTTTTCAAGGTTCAGCTCAGCTTCACCTTGACAAGTATTGCTTTATCCTTCATCCCTGGAGAAACAGCACCAAAGTGATTATTAGTCAAATTAAATCTGGAGTGTTTTCCTACAATATTTCTCTTTAATGAGGCTTGTGTATGATAAAATTACTTAATTTTAGCAGTTCTAACAGAATAAATCTCTGGCCTCCACCTCTACCAACAATAGTGGTCTTTAAAAATTCTCTAACACCAGTAACCTTAGCGCAGAATTTATGAATCAACTTGTGATTTCACATCCCAAGTTGATTTTCCAGTAGCAGCTCTACAAAGACCTCAATACACTTCCACACCAAGTCTAAACCAGCATCAGCTCCTGTTGATCCAGTAACAATTTAGTGACTAAATCACTGAGCTAGCAATTCCTGAAATATGAGCCATGCCATTACTCGCAGCATTTATTTCCATAATTTCAGAGCTGAATTCTGTAACAATGTAATGCCCAGAAATCCATCAGCAAAATCCTTTTCTAGAAACCTACAAGTCAAATATTAGCAGAACTTTCCATTATCACACATGAAAATTATTTTGATCAAGACTGGTCAAAAAAATCCAAACAACAAACAGAACACATGACAAGAGAGAAAGGAAAATTGATGCAACAATTTCCCCTTGCATCGTGCAAGGGAATGCTTGACGCTATTCCCTCTTTTTTTTTTTTGATACTCTAGATAGATTACACATAGCCATTTTTAAATGCATCCTTTAATTCACACTAGTGTCTAGTCAAAAGATTTGTTGTCTTTTAGACCATCTCAACTGCTAAGATTCTTTCTGCAATGCTATGATCATACTTAACCAACTTTATTCTGCCTTGTGAAAACTAAACCCAAGCATAGGAGATTAAACCAGAAGTATGATGCAGAAAAGCAGAAGATTCATATTATGCTCTTTTATTCACTACTAAAAGCATTATCTCTAAAAAGAAACCCAAATGAATCAATCCTTCATGAAGTGTCATTCTGTGTGCATCTTCCAAGGATAGGACACTCAATCACATTTATCACAGTAACCACTGATTGATAGTATTTGATTTGTCTTCACCTGCTCTCTCTTAAAAAAAATCCAGATTTATACTGTGTAATTTTATATCTGAGTAACTTCCTTGCAAAGAACACACAATTCACTCCACCAGAAAATGTGAAGAGTGAGTTCTGCCACTATGAAGACATAAACACACATCTTCACTTCTACTAAAATCATTCCAGAGAGCAGCTCTGGACACTATAATATTACTCTCAGCAGATAACAAACTCTTCTGTTCTCCTTACTCACCATAGTCTACAGGCCTTAATAAACAGGGCCTGCCCAATCTGAGGGCCTGTCTGCTTTCTGCAGGAAATCCAACCTTTTTCCTGAGCTTTCAATACAATTTCCTTCTCTCTTCTTCAACCTGCCTTTAGAAAACTCTTTCATTTCTTCATGGCCTATTATCCTCTTCACTAGTCCAGTACCTCTACTCTTAAAAATCGGTGTTTTCCTTGACATAAAAAAACAGACAAAACCATTACATATCAACAAAAAAGAGCATACTAAGGTAAGTTATTAAAAACTGCATTGCTCTTCTAAATTTTATTTTTCACAAACAAAACACTATTTACTATATTTACTAAAAGCAGAAAATTATATATTCAAAGTTTGATCCTGAGTAAGTCGACTTCTTAAAGACTGAAGTAGAGCAAATAGCTATTTTAGAAATAGGAATTATAATTACAACAGAACTTTTTATGTCTTCTAAAAAGCCTCCAAATTCTTCAGTTATTTTGATAAGCAGATTACCAGAGAGTCAATCTCAAGCAATCAGCATAAAAATGCCTATTATCAGAGCTGGTGATGTATGGACAGATACTGGTAGGTTGAACTAAAAATGAGAGAATAAGATGTTTCTAATTAATTTTTCTTTAATTACATAGCCAGCAGTCTTGACATGAGTTGAACTCTCTTGAGTTGAAGCAAAAAAAACCAAACAAACAAACCCAAACTCCAAATAAATCCCTCAAATTTCCACATCAGCCATAAACTTAATACCAGATGATGACGACATACAAAAAAAGTTTTGAGTGACGTTTTCCTAGAACCAACCAGCTCTACTTACTCCCCCCAGGACAGTATCTTCACATTAGATCTTCAATCCCTGTATAATAAATTAACTCTACAGAAACATAAATGCATCCATTAGCAAACATACTATGTTTTCAACTACTGGTGTCAAAACTAAAAAAGAAAATAATGTGTATTAGCAATATTAATAACTTCAGCATGTTATTTTTAAAATAATGAAGTAGTGTCAAACTGCTGCTTGCATGTTCTAGGTCTGTCTCTCCTTACATAGTCAGACACCATGTGCAAATTCCTATCAAGTATCTTTAGGCATAAGGGCCATAGTGGTAAATAGGATTCATAAAAGCAAAAAATAACACACACAAAATCACTTTAAACAGAATTAGATCTGGAATTTAAAACCTGGTGGCTACTTCTGAATTACATTGTATGTGGGGAAAAAAACCCTCCAACAACAAAAAGAACAAACAAACAAAACAAAACCAAACAAAATTTAAAAACTCTGCTATTCCATACAGGAATTAATTACCTACAGTCTGTAGGTCTTATAAAGTTATTTTCTTCAGTCTCAAGGGGAACATACTCTATTTTGGATCAAGTACTATTATTTTGTTAATTTGCTTTGCTTTACAGAAGATAACTCAGAAAACTTTAGAAACAAATGTGTGTACATATAAACAAAACTAAACCAGAAAAAACTAACCTGAAAAGACACATATATGTGATAAATGATGCATATAAACATTGCACTAAAATCAGCTATTATTAAAACTCTACAATCATTCAGGGCTTTAAGACTAGCCCCTTACACATTAAGCAAGAGTTTTAAGGAAGTGGCAAAAATCTTAAAGAATGTACATGCAAAAATTCCAGCAAAGATGGAGGAATAAACTTGAAAAATTTGTCTGGAATCTTCAAAGTCAACTAAGGACCGAGTTTGTGAAGGAGGTTTTGTTGATTTCAAATGTTTTCAATCACTAATTGTTTCCCCAATCACAGAAACAAAAAAAAATTACTTCTTTATCTTTCTGACAGGATTTTAAAATTATTGATTCATCCATGAGGTAAACTGGCAATAACCACTTTTGAATCTACCTAAAATAGAATAAAAATGTAGTTACTTCCTTATTACAACCATAACGTACAAACTTACAAACCAAACATCCAAACATTTTATACTGACATTACAAAGTTCAATATTTAACAAGCCAAATTAAGTGAGAAATCCTTCAACCCAGTCTGAAGCCATGCTAGCAAAATTTAATTGTTATACTGTAAAGTTACCAGCACTTTATAAACTCTTTTTACTCTCACATCCATTTTATAATCTAACCCAACAGTCTTATTCTACCTCAAAATCTAGCATGAACATATATCACCAGATTTACAGAAAAAGATCACCTGACTATCCCAGTGAAATCCATAACACGATTTTTGCACAAGGCCATAAGTACTCTGAGTCAACTTGTCTTGAGCAAAAGGCTCCAATACTTCAGCAGTAATTCACTCCCTTAAACAATTATTTAAATAAATTAAAAAACAAAACCAAGTTCATCATTCTTATCCTATTTCCAACTCTTTGCAAATCTGTGGGTAAATATTCAAAGGAATTTTGTTTTGCAATATTTATCTTATTATTTTCTTATGCTCTTTTGCTAAGGTACCATTCTGAACTCAGTCCAAATGGTTCAGGTCTCCCTCCTTCACTGACATGCCAAGAAGGAAGATTCCTAATAAAAGTTTGTCTCTTCAGCTGCTGTCTAAGAAGTCAATACCAGACTCTAATCTCCCTCCTTTTCAAACTAACACTCCTTTCTTAACCCCCTTGCTACCCCAGAGTAGGCCAGAGTAAGTACACTGCATCCCCTCAGTTCCCTTGTTCATAAGAAATAGGAAAACATAAAATAGAGAGGTGTCACTCAACTAGGAAGCAAAGTGCAGTGCACTGTCATGCAGCAAAACAGCAAATTCAACTTATCAAAAAAAAAAAAAAAAAAGTTTTATAATCCTACTGCCACCCCCTCAAAGAGCCACCAAAGCAAGAGGGAATAGTTCAATACTTCCAAAATACTCCTTCAGACTCACTCCAGCTTAAAAGCCAAAAATCAAGTGCATATCCTGAGCCTGTTATTATTAAGAGAAGCAGAAGTGCCACATAATTACCACAGTGCTATGAAGTACACACGCTGCACTAGGAGCTGAGATCAGCAGATCACATCTACATTCTAGAGCAAGTGCCTGATGACCTTCAAAGCACAGAGCAATGCCAGAGTGAAACAATCCAGTGGCTGGGGCAGGCCAAAGAGAAGAAACACTTCAGTCAACAGCATATTAAAGAGCAGTTTTCTAGACAAGAAAGGGTTAATGGTTAATGCCAAGAAATGCATTTCCTTAAAATGCTCCCATGTTCTTTAAACCTATAAATAATTTCACTCATGGAAGTTCTACCAAATTTCACATTCTATTTCATGCCCCCATATTAACATGTATTTTCTAGGGTTACATCTGTTCTAGTAAAACTAGGTGACATTGTTTTTGCATACTATTTGTTTCATCTACTGATCAAAATACTATGTTACTAATAAGTAACTTGTATTTTAATGTATCTAAGGAGCTACGAGTATGAATACTGTGTGAATTCTGTATTACTGGTGATTAGACAGTTAGAATTTTCATATTTATCACAATATATAAGAACAATACCGAGCGATGCTTTTCCTGTCAGAACACAAAACATCTCAAATATTAAAACCATATTCATTCTTCAAGAGTTAGACCAGAGCACCACAAAGTTTTAGTAGAGTTTTTTTAAAACTTAAGGTAGGTAAATACCCATTCCTGCTAATGTTCAGCTGTGAAAACATCACTTTACCAAAATACTTAAGAGACTGTACTTACACAGCACCTTAAGCCAGTCTTTTGTGTAAGCATTCACACAACTGCATAGTAAACATCTGAAATAAACACATATTAGCAAGACCTTTCATTTTAACCCAACCCGATTTGATTCACCGCTGAACACTGCAAGTAAGAGAAGGCGCAGAAAAGTAGGAAGAAGAGAGGAGTCTGGAAGAGGAATGTGACACTGCTTCCTGGAACTGTCTTAGGACTAGTTAAAAGAATTCTGAAACTTCATCTCTAGTGTCTGTCTAAACTATTTCTGACAAAACCATCACATCAGTCAGGGAGACCAGACGTGTAACTGGCACAGCTCTTCCGGAATAAGCCCTAAGCGCAGTTACACAGCCACTGCTTGTCCCACTAAGGGACAGTGTGGTTAAACTGGTAAAGCTGTGCCACGAAAGGTGTGTACACAACTGCACACCTACTCTACTGTACTCCTCTAAGGGGCCCTGCACAGGCTATGTCAAGCTATGCAAGATACTTACAGTACCTTAGAGCATAAATTGTGTGCAAGAGTTACCCAAGTGTGATCTGAGCCTACTAAGATTATCGACATCAGTGTGGGCATAGTGCAAAGGACTCCTGCTCTCTTCTAAAAAGGAGGGAAAGAAAAGATGCATTTTTCCTATCTTTTTATGCATGGTTCTGTTTTTGATGTTGAACAGAAATACCCTGCAGATGAAGTATGCTTTAATAATAATTTTGAACTATTCTTTCAATTAGTTATTTTATGAACATACAAAGCAATTTGATGCAGACTCTGCAGTAATTTCCATGTATCTACCCTACTAAGGTTAAAAATTCTACATATAAAGGAATCACAGGATTCAGTTCATTTTAAATTGATTATGCTAATTCACGCACAGTCTCAGAGCTTGTAGTCTAGCGAAAATAGCTGAAGAACAGTTTGTCTGTACTAGCTTCCCACATGGACATCCTTATTCTAAAGTGGAAGGGCTTACCTAAATACCATGAAGGCTCTAAGAGCCTCTGAAGAAAATACAACACATGATTTCCATTCATGCATGCTGCCTTATTCCATCACAGCCTCCTGTACTTTAACACATCCTAACATATAAAAACTCAAAAATACTTTCTCACAGTTCCTTTTCAGCTAAAAATAAGAAGTGAAATATTTTCAGCATGAGCTAAGATACATGTTTAAGTAAAATATGGACTAATATATTTGTGGGTTTGAGTTTCTTCTTCCCTTCATGAAACACTCTATAGATGCATTTAGAATCTGAAGGCATGTAACCTTAAACTTGCCTTTTTAAAAGTAACTAGACTTACAGTCTTTCATTAGTCTTTCCCAATCTGAACTGTTGATCATACTGGCTACTAATAAATAAAAATTATGAAATAATGAAGTTCAACTAATTTCCTATGTGTTTTGTGACAAGGCAAACAGGACAGCCCCTATTAGCCATTTAACAGAAGAATGACACTCAGGATGAGCCCAGCTCTCTCAGACGTTGGCATAACCAAACTGGAGCTATACTGCAGGACTGACTTTTACAGTGTCCAATACAGCGTAACACTGAATGAAGCTTCTTCTGTAGCCATTGACATTCACAGTATCTCCCCTCTGTGCAAACACTTTGAAGGATAGACAGGAGCAATCCATTACTTTAGCAGAGTTCTGTTGCAAAATACTAGATTAAACAGAACTGGTACTCAAAGAAAGTTATTTTTGCTACTCACAGAGATACTTTATTTATGCAGATAAATACTGTTAAATACTCAGGGCAAGCATATTCAAGACTGCAGAAGTGGACTACATCCAACTCAGAATATTCAGTGATTCTATGAAATGTCCCTAGAGTGTCATATAGAATATTATTTGCCAAAATTCCTACTCTTTGCCATAAAGTAGCTGAAGAGATTCCTTTTCTATATCTAAATTGCAGCAATTTTACTTAGCCTGTCAAAGACAAAAATATAGCCTGCATCTTAATGATAAAGTTTAACCTAAAGCATTTTCTCAATTTAATACCAGCAGCAATTATTAGTGTAAAAGTGATGAAGTATAATAGTGACAACAGTCCTTATTAGGATTATGGAAACTAGTAATCTAAAAACCACTTAACAGGTAAATAATTTAAGAACTACTCTAATACTTGCACTAGCTTAATGCAAAATAAAGACCATTGGACTGTTAACCAGCACTTTCTTGCCGTTTATACTTACACAAATTTACTATGATAAAATGTTAACTTTATTTAAATCTTATACTACATAAAGTGAACTAACCTTAGGACTTGTACACTTCCTTTCTATTAAAGTCAAACTCCTGGAAACAAGCACAGAAAAATGAATGCAAGACTGGAAATGGTAAAGGATTGGCTAATTTTTAGCACTGCTTTAGGTCCACAGAGGGCTTTTATCAGAGGGTACCATCACCAAATACAATCTATCCCCTCATCCTACACTGACTAATCCACTCCTGTAACCAGAGACTGCTCTCATTCCTAAGGTTTTTATGACATTACCAAAAACAACCAAATGAGTCTGACTCCAGTGCAGACTTAAGTTTTTCTGTTTTCCACTTCCAAAATCTTTAGGATTTTGCCAACTGATATGCAGACCACTCACTAGGAATCTGGACCCAACTGGATACACAATGACATAAAAAAAGTCACCAACTGACACAGGAGAAAGAATAGATCGAGCCTCTCTGCATAAGTATTCCCACTACCAATACTTGGGAAACTCATAGTTCTGGTCAAATGATCACTGACATTGCATATTTTAAATCACAGACTTAAGTAGTATTCCTAATACTAGTACTGATTAGTCTCTACATAATACTGACCCTAAAAGTGCACTGGTATTATATTCACCAAACTTGAGAAACAGCTATATGGTTCAGGTAAAGGGGTGTTAACTATAAATAATCTAATAATTCTGAAAGATCATCCCAGATGTGAGAATAACATGCAGGTTTTTTCCCACTTATGGACAAACTTGTTTTAATGGCAAAGACGTACAGAACCATTCTCCATTATTTCCCAGTACAAACTAGAAGATATAACCAACGCCCCACAGATAGGATTAAGAAAACCAAAGATGCACAGTAATGGCATTTCACTATTCTTTTTATGCAGTTATAGGAAACAGGTCTAAACCTTGTCTTGACTAAAACTGTAGGCATGGCTAAAAACACAGCAGACAAAATTATTTTTGGCAATGTATCAAAGATCTCACAAATAACTATTTTAAAGTTAAGATAATCTTGACATTTCAGAGAAATGAAGCTACAATAAATAGTACAAATCTCGTAATTGTTCTACTTTCAGGGTTTCAAACCAGAACTTGTTCAACCTAAACATCCTGACAGCAGTGCATCTACCAAAACCCAGCCTCCAATCTGAAGAGGATTCATTATTGTCATAAAATAGTGAAAACTTAAACTAAAAAGGAATGGTCTACTTTAAATTTATTTGTTTTGTTTACAGGGAAAGGTCTTACCAGATGTGGCGGCTGAGTGGGAACCCTTTTATATTTTCTCTGACAAACAGAAACAGTAATTAAAAACCAAACTTATACTAGCAATTCTGTAATCATGCAGGTAGAGACAGCTGGATGGCTTCTAGTCTCTTCCTCCTGCTCAAAGCAGGTCCAATATGAGCAGGTTGTTTAGGAATTTGCTGAGTTTTGAACTCCAAGCACAGAGATTCTGCAAGCTTGCTGATCACGCTGCTTAAATGTTTGACTACTACCACTGTAATTTTTTTCCCTAGTGTCTGGTCAGAATTTCCCACGTTCCAGCTTGTGTCTGCCACCTCTTACCATATACCCATGCACTTCTGAGACAAGTCTGGCTCTTCTCAGGAGTCTCTCATCAGGTATTTATAGATAACAAGGGAAGATGTCCCTCTCAACAACATCAACTCTTTCATTGTCTTCTCACACATCTTCTGCTCCAGTCCCTTAACCATCTTGACAATTTTCTGCTCAGTTCATTTGTGTATGTATCTGAACACAGAACACCACACATGTTCTCTCAAGCACAGAACAGAGGTGAAGAATCACTTCTCACAACCCACTGACTATATTCTTGCTAATGCAATCCAGTATGTGGTTGGACTTCATTGCCACCATCGTGTTCAACTTGCTTTTCACTAGGTCATGAAGTTCTTTTCCTGCTAGACTGCTTTGTTTCCAGTCTTCCAACTGTATATATGGATGCATGGAGTTACCTCCTCCCAGGTGTAGGACTTGGCACCTACCTTAGCTGAGCTTCAAATGGTTCCTGCCAGGACATTAATTTCTCCAGCCTACTAAGATTCCTTTTTGCATAGCAGCCCCAAGCTTCAGTGTGCTAAAACCCTCCTCACACACTTTTCTAATACTATGCAGACCTTCCGAGAGGCTGGTACCAACATAATAACAACTTTAAACGTTCTTATGTTTGCACCTTTTTTACCTTTATGCCTTTTAATCAACTAAGGACACTCAAGCTTTTTTCACACAGTTGTCCTGGTTTTGGCTGGAACAGAGTTAATTTTTTTCCTAGTAGCTGATACAGGGTTGGGTTTTGGATTTAGTCTGAGAATAATGTTGATAACACACTGATGTTGCTGGGTACAGCTTACTCAAAGTCAAGGACTTTATAGTTTCCCATGCTCTGCCAGCGAGAACAGGCACAGGAAGCCGGGAGGGTGCATGGCCAGGACAGCTGATCTAAACTGGCCAAAGGAATGTTCCATTCCATAGAATGTCACACTCAGTATAAAAACTGGGGGAACTGGCTGGGAGCTGCTGATTGCTGCTGGGATGGGCTTGGAACAGATGAACAGGTGGTGAGCAATTGCACTGGGCATCCCTTGTCTTCCTCCAGCTTTATTCCTCTCTCTCTCTTTTTGTAATCTCCCTTTTCCTTATTTTTACTACATTTTACTTTATTTAAATTATTAAACTGCTCTTATCTTAACTCATGGGTTTTATCTTTTTTCCAATTCTTCCCAGCCCATTGTGGGGAGTGGGGCATCTGAGCAGGTGCACAGGACTTAGCTGCCCCCTGGAATTAAACAATGACAACAATCCCACTGCACTCACTAAACTTCTACTGACTTTAGTGGGACTGTTCTTACAATTCAAAGGTTAAGCACATGTATCACCATAAAATGGATACTGTTTAAAAAATATATGTTGCCGACTCAGGAACTGTAACTAAAGAAATTTCATTCTTATAAATACCTGCATTGCTTCTACATGATAAATAGGAAGAAAAACAAGAATCCTACTAACACTAAAGTACAATTACAACCAGAAGTTTCCACATTAGTGGATTCAGCATCTAGCACCCAAGACTGCCAAATATAAACCAACTACAGCAATGAAGTTTTTATGAGCCTGAAGATTAAATACCTATGGCTTTTCCAAACAGCAAAAACATTTTCAGATATGTTACTTAGTATCTTGCTATACACTGACATAAATCACAAGATCACTACAGGCAACATGAGAGCCACTCTACAAGTCTAAGAAAGGTATGGCAGGCTATAGCTATTTTTCCCTTCCCTTTTGCCTGTAAATCACTGAAACACATAGCAGACACTGAAACAAACACTAATTTTCTTCTTGGAAATCAAGTACTTGAAGTTTTTGTTGTTAACATACTACCTTCACTTGAATGCTGTTTCGGGTTCAAGCAAGTTGCAAATTGACACTGCTACTTCAGATATCTGTTCATGAAGATACTCATACCCTGTAATTGCAGTTGAGTTTAATTTACTCTCAGCTCTACCTGGATTTACCTGCCATAAATGTCTCTTGATACTTGTAAGAGAAGAACACTTCATGGTAGATATACCAGCAATTCTCTTCTTGCTAGAAGGAAGCTATGCTTCCCAGTGTATCAGAATAGAGTTTTCACTGCAAAAGGTATCAATTAGTAGAATACACCTTGTATTTCCATATGATTAAAAAAAAGTGGATGGCCAATTAAACACTGAATCCTTCACTGCTAGCACAGTATAATTTCTTCAAAGCAAACACTGATGCTTTATTAAATTACACCAAACAAATCACATGTAATGTTTAACATACCTGATCAATTACAACATGTCTCAGCATCAGTCTTTAAGTGACCACAAGATCTTTCAATATGTTTCTATTAATTATTAAATGCCAGGCAAGTTCTCCCTGTCATCAGATAGCTACTTATAAACAGAGAGCAGGTAAGGATTTGGCTACCCAATGCAGCATTCCAATAACTTAATCTAAAAATAATACCAGCTAACCTTCACTAAAACTTTTTTCTACTTAGTAAAAGCAGGATCCTATCCTCCTTCCACCTCTTCATTGGTTTCTCTATCATGCTGCAGCTTCATACTTTTGTTCAACATACATTTTGTAGCTTTAGAATTTCAACCCATAAAACCAACAAGATAACAGATTAATGAAATGACAGAACACGGAGAAAGTGGAACATCTGATCCCTTGCCTACACATATTTAACCAGTAAAGTTACTACCTAGACTTAACAATTTCATCTTTGTTATGGATGCACAATACTTCGCCTACCTTAGAACTGTAAAGCTTTCTCCACACACAAAAGATCATACTTTAGAGAGCACTCCTAACAACTCCTAAAAGTAACTTTAGTTAGTTTTATCTATTTAATTCAACTATTTAAGAGATGTAAAGTCACAGATATCTCTTAAACAATACCGTACTTCTTAACATAATGTCATGTATATAACAAGACTACAAATAATACAGCAAGCAGTACAAAGGCACTTTTCTCTTCCTCAAGAGTGAAAAGACTTTAAATACTTTTGCAAAACACTAGAAGCCCCAGACTCAACTTAGAAATATGGAAGATTCTTCATCTCTTTCCTGTAAATCAGAGAGCATATTTCACATTTTAGTTATTTCCCAGAAACTGCATTCAAGGAAAAAGGAAGTACTAAGTAATATGAAACGTATATTTAGTCCCGTGTAGCAAGGATTCCTAGATCCTTATCCATGGCAAGGATAAACACACTTTACAGAATTCTTTCTTCATTTGGATTTAGCACTTCCAACACATACTTCAAATGCAGAAGGAATTAACTGATCCAGCTGCTCCCTTTTAAAAACATTTCTAGTTCCGTCATCCATTTCAGCATAAAAGTGAGTAGTGGAAAAAGACAGAGAACAAACTTCCTATGTGCTTTTCTCCCTGTGTGCCTACCCCCTTCCAAGGCATTTGTGCTCCACTTATATCTACAAGGAAAAGGTGGGGTGTGTGGGGGGGTACCCTTCAAGTAGTTTGAAGCATTAAATAAGGAATAATTTAAGAACAGATAATGTGAGCCACTTTGCTTTCAGAGAGGGACTTATTAGCCTCCAAAAAACAAATTTAGCATTGCCATTCATTAAAAATATTTATTTATTTTTGAAGAAACCAGGTTTAATAATAATTTTAGTAAGAAAACTTCTTTTTTTTTTTTTGTTATGTGATTTGTAGTATTTAGTTGGATCTTTTTTCATCATCCCACTCCATATGTTTTCACACCCAATGATAAGGACATCATACTTTGACTGCCCTGGAATGTATAAACATTCACAAAAAAAACTTTGCTTGCAACTTTAAGCACTGAGTAATGCTGAAATTTTGCATTAAACACATGGGAGTTAGTATAGTCTGTAAACAGCAATTTTATACATACTAATATATCATGACACTTATGTAGTTTGCTAATGGCAGAAGAAAATTAAATGTCAAGAGTCTGCTGTACTATGATTTTGAAATTCCATTAATTGAATTTTATAAGAATTATGACCTTTTTCTGGCTAGCTTCAGGCAGCTCAAAGGCTATCTTATAATAATATCCATTTCCAAAATTCTGTACTGAAATCCTGCAGACTAAACAAACAGAAATAATCAAAAATGTGCACACTAGTTCCAACCTTTACAGTAAGAAAATTTACCATTCGCCTCCCCTAAAACCTATGTAAATTAAGGTGGTTTTTTTTTTGTTTTGTTTTTGTTTTCTACATAAAGCAAAGGGAAATTATTTTGAAGCATTTAGAAAGCATTTCCAAATAGACTTTTTTTGTTTCCACAGTATCAGCTGGTTATACGGGGTATGAGGTCTACATTCTCTAACATTGGTATAAAGGTATCCACCTAGAAATTTCTCTTGGTCTCCATGCAGTTCTGTATTTTGTGTGCAATGGCTTGGCAAAATCAGCCTGGGCTCTAAAGGCAGCTGTAAAACAAGGCCCTTACATTTTTCTAGGGGCTACTCAAGATGTATAGCAACAATGTTGTTAGCACACAATTTAAAAGTACATTAACTACTGCTACCCTAAACATGTTTTCCTTAAGCCATTAATACCTTTCAAAAACTATCCTCTCAATTTTTTCTCTGTGAATATGTCCAGATTTCTGAAACACCACCTTTAAGATTTATATATTCACATTAATATTTCACTAAGATCTAACCTGCAACATCATCCCAAGTAGGACGACGATGACGACACAACCATTAAAACCTATCTGGCTGACGTCCACCAACTCAGACACAGACACAGCAAAAGCTGTATTGATTCAACCCTGCAAATACTGCTATATATTCGCCCAAACTGATCAGAACTTCTTTATTGCTGCCCTGAAAGTAGTCAGCCTCTCTTACTAACTACCACATACCTCTGAACATACTGATCAGGAAACGAGGTAACATGACTGAAATGAGTGAGGCTTTAAAAGCATCCATCTGAAGGTGAGTAAGCCTGCAGTGGGATAAAGGAAGTCCTGTACACAGGGAAGCTAAATGGGGGTTTAATATCAACCGCTAAAAAACCCCAAACAGTAAACCCGTACCCTGCAGCCTCTGGCACTGGCGAGCCAAAGGGGTCAGCCGAAGGGGATGTGTGGGATCACGTACCCCACCTCGCCCTCCCCAGTCCGCTTCACCCATCCCTCCCGGAGCCGCGCGGGCGGACGCGGGAGGGCGCGTGCCGGGGGTCCCCGCGGAGGCCGGGCCGGCCCCACCCGCACGGCCCCGTGGCCTCCGGCCTGGCGGCGCTCCCGAGCACCGACCGCCGGCAGCCCTCGCCGGGGGCCGGCCCGCCCAGCCTCTTCGGGCCCTGCCGCCGCGCTTCCTGCGGCCCCCTCCTCCTCCTCCTCCCAACGGCTGGCGGCCCCCGTCTCCCCAGGAATCGCCATTCCCCTCCCAGATGCCGTGGGACGGGCCCACCTCCAGCACGGGGAGGTGGGGCCGAGGGGGGTGCGGGGTCCCCGCGAAGGCCGGCGGGGCGCCTGCACCGTCCACTGCTGCCCACGCTCACACGGGGGAGGGTGGTGGCGGCGGCGCGCAGGGGGAGGGGGAAGAGGCTCTGACCTCTTCGCTCTTCAGCACCTCCTTGAACTCCCGCTTGATCCTCTGCACCGCGATGTTGGCCATCTCCGCAGCGGGCACCCCTCGCCCCCTCCGCGCCGGGCCCAGCGAGCTCAGCCGCCGCTCCGCTGGAGAACTCCCGGCCCTACCAAAATGGCGCCCGCGCCGAGCATGCGCGAAAGGGCTGCCGCCGCTCCTCAGGAGGGGCCGCGGGAGTGCGGCCGGAGCGGCACCTAGGCGGTGGTGGGGCCGGGGGGGCCGTGGCTGGAGGCGGCCGGTGGGGCGGCTGCGTCGGGTGGGCTTTGGGCCGCCTCCTCCCCGCTGACCCCGAAGGAAGTCACCTGTGGAGGTGGAGGGGTTCGCCTCACCGGCCGCCCACCCGCCCGTCCCGGGAGACGCCTGCCCGAGCCGCTCGCCCCGTCACGGGCCGGGCGGGCCCGTGGCGAGAGCGTGAGGCGGCACCCCTCAGGCAGAGCCCCGCCGCGGGCGGGCCCCGGGGCGCAGCCGGGACCGTTGTGTCGTCATGGCTCCCGCCCGGCCCTGCACCGGCAGCGGGGCGAGCCCTGAGCGCCGGGCCGCGAACGGCTGAAGGAGCAGCCGGGGGAGGGCTGGACCGGGTCGGCGGCAGCGGGAGAAACGTGTGAGGTGTCGCTGAGGAAACAGCTGGCTCAAGGAGCAGCTGGTATGTCTGCTGGTGAAGCCCTCGAGCAAAAAGAACTAGAGGGCTCTCACATAACTTGAGAATCTGCTCACCCGGGCCCGTAACAGCGGTTCTCAACTATTTTTTCCCCCATTATGCTCGGCAGAGAAAAATGTTATTCCTTACACGTCTCTCCCAGACCTGCTCCTCGTCCTCTTCCCCCCTCCCCCTGGAGACACTGGTGCCTCCTCACGCGGGACCGGGAGAACTTGCAGGCCCAGAAACAGGTTACATAATGGGGACAGTGAAAGGAACCGCTTCTTTTCACAGATTCTGCTACGGTGTTTTAAAAGTAGATTAAAACGCAAAGGTCAGCCCTATCTAATGAACATTTTATTGCAGAAGCAAACATGAGCACCCACAGATGCTGCTTCTGTTCTGAATTCTGAACTAGGGAAACAGTAACCATAACTTCTAACCTGAGGTGTATAAAATAAGGTATGTTATCAAAGAGCATAGCTTTTCAGAGGAGAACATTAGATTGGGTTTTGACTGTTGATTATTCGGGAACTAGAGGCTTTCAAGACATTAAGGTTTACAGGAACATTTTATCAGGCCCCCTTTTAACAGTGTGGTGCAGGACACATACAACACAGACATTCATCTCAACAAATGTTGACTTCTGGTAGGGGTGTTATCTGCAAATGCTGTTCATTCACCTCCATTAGTATACACAGCGTTTTGACTATTATATACACTATAAAGAAAATACGAGCAACAAAAAAAAAATATTTTGAAATCTGTCAACTGTATACAGACGGATATAGTCCTTTTAATGTGTTTACTCTTCCCATCTAGTTTGACTCAAAAAAGTTCATTTTTCTGCAAAAATGTACCATTTGCATCTGTTCATCAATTTTTTTTTCAGATGAAAGCTTTAAAATGTATTATACAATCCAATTTTTCAGCTGAGGTTTTCAATACCTTTATGAAAAGGACCATTTTGCAGTAGGCCTGGTTTCTTTTTAATGACTTAGTAGTGTGATTTTGGTCCTTCATTTTCAGAATAATTTCGACTGATAATTAATCTGAGTTCCACTGATATGTCTTAAATTCCTTCTGAAGAGGTAGGCCATGGCTTTTCTGTGCCCTTGACTGTCACCAATAAAGAAAGGATGATAACTCTTTTTTGCCTCTTAGATGAAAGTTAGGTTTGTAGTGTGCTGAGCAACTATGACTACTATGGCCAAAAATGATAAAGGTAGTACATAAAATCTCCTGGTTAAATCCTTCACGTCTTTTCAGACAGCTCACAGAAAGAAGCTAAGCTTCCAATATTCAGATTTTGCTCTGAATGAAGTGGAAAACATGACCTTTATTAAGTGTCAAAATCCTTTGTGTTCCTGTGAGTATGCTTTTATGTTATAGGTAGTGAACATCCAGTAACAGCCATGGTAAAGGGCAATGATTTTGTCTGGTTTGTACCTAGGTTCATTTTCATGTGCTCATTTGGATTACAAATGTCAGAGTCTGTTACTGCAAAAATTAAATTAATATGAATTACTGTATCTCTGTTCCTTGGTATACCGCATTCCTTTCCCTTGTCCTTAAGCAGGCATTTTTCACTAATCTCACAACTGTTTAATATTCACCGTAATACTGTGTTAATTGTCTCTTTGCTGAAAGACAGATTAAGAAAGGGTTTTTTGGCTGGTAAAACAGAGTAGTAGTGAGTCTTGCCACGATCAAAATCTACATAAAAATCAGTACCTTACATAATCAGCATGCTGGGAGTATCATTTTATGTCTCCTATACTGTTTTATACTTTATTATAATTTACTATTTTACAGCAGATTCTACAGGGTTTTAATGTAGAACAGGACCATAGACTTTGAATAGGTGTTTTGGGATTTGGTTTAGTTTTTTGGGGGAAGTTGGGTTTGTTTGTTGTTTTATTTTTGATTTGTTTAAAAGAATAATATTTAGACAAAAATTTAGAATGTGGCCTCTTTGTGTGATTTCAGGAACTTCCATGTCTGACTCCCTAGTATATTTCCATTTAGGGAGTCAGACATGGAAGTCCCTGAAATATATTTGTATATATTTGTGTGTCGATAATAAAGCCCTGAATTAAGTTCTCATTAGTCTTTCGCCCTTTGAAAAATCCATACACTATATGTACAACTGTAGTCCATTGAACATAGCTCATTTTTTGAATTAAAAATGTTTGTAGTATATATGATTTCAGGAGATAGTTCTTTCATTGATCCTGTCATCATTTTAGTCTCATACTGAACAACTCTTTCAATAGCAGCTTTTACAAACTGGCTGCACATTGGTTTATGCTTTTGCCCGTTGGTGTTGAACACAACTAGTAGAGTGGGAGATACAATTCTGAGTATCTATGCATTGTTTATCATGATTGGCATATTGATTTGAAAGACTTCTGTAAGTGGGAGAAGGAGATATAATTGAAGTTCAAACTATGTAAGGTTATTGCAGGAGGAAAGTTGGTAGGGTCAGTGGTTGTAAGGCCTCAGCCCAAGCTCTCAATATGGAAAGGCTAACAGTATTCATTAGCCAATGCTAAGATAACCAAACATCCTAAACACTGTGGCATTTCCCATGTAATGTGGGAAGTACTGTCTATCATGCAACCTATATATATGTACAACAGTTCCCCACATTTTCATGGAAAAGTGGCTATGGCCCATGCAAAGTTTGTGCACAATGGACTCGTTGTACATCCAACATAGCCCTGTGTGCATGGTTCTGCTCTCCCAGACTATGGATGCCCCCAGCGGCAGTGTACTGCCTGGAGACTCCAAGGTGCTTGTGACAGCACTAAGTGCTTTCTGTTCTTCAAGTTAAGATTCATGGTGATCTTTTTGTCATTTCCATATTTTCCTATTTTATTTTTTCTTATCAATAGGATTTTTTTATAGTAGAACTACTCAGAGAAAATTTGGAATCCTGAGATAGTCCCTTGTGATTAGAGGAAAATGAGATTTTTAAAACATTAACTTTGCAGTATGCAACATTCTATTTCCCTTTTACTGTTTTATGTCTTGCATAACAAAACTACCACCTCTTCATCTTGGCTCCTTTAGTTTAGAAAAATCAAAAATGTCAGGCTTGATCTTCTCTCTTTGTTGCTGGAGGATTACTTATTGGAGAGGAAAGCTGTCTCAAGAGATAGGTATATTGATTTCAATCCCTTTAGAAACAGGGGTTGAACCTGTAGTATTTTAAAGTCTTATTTTATTTATTTCATGAGATATCCATATAAGGATTAACTTTACAGGCTGTGTTAAGAACTAGTTTATATGCCCTTTGCATTTAAATGTTTGTATGCTCATTTATAATGGTGCTTTATTTTTTTAAAAGGAAACAATTAATATTCATATAACTAGGCTATTTTAAAATTTAACCTTCGTTTTCCGTGGACAGTACGCTTACAGCTCTCTTTCTATGATCCCAGCTTTTAACAGAGAAATACAGAAATTGTCTTTTTTATCTGTGTATCATTCAGCTCATTTCAGAGACTAAGAATAATTTTAGCCTGCACATTTATTGTCTGTCATATTGCGTTCCAGTTGTGGCAGTGTCTGGATGATTCAACTAACCTGTGATTAGCGTTATCATAAAAATAACCAACTGGTCGTGCAAGTTGACCGAGTTTTAAGATGTCATCTTAACTTTCCTGTTCCTCCTATAGGTGTCCATGTCCGGTTGCGTGGCCAGGTGTAAGAGTGCCCTCTCCTGGGTGGAACAGGGCAGTTTGCCTTGCTCGGCTGAGACGGATCTCTCCATTGGGAGGCTTTCCTTGCCTTAGAAATAGCTTGAGGTACTGTGACTGCTTTGTCCATCCGTACCTATAGAGTTGTTGATGAAGAACTTGTAGGAGTTATGTAGGCAGAAATGCCAAAACCAGTAGAACGGAAATTGTTCAGCGTTCAGGAAGAGAGAGGAGGTATTCACTTGAGATGCCTGCACTTACCAAATTATACTTTTAATGGTGTTAGCAGATGAAATATATAAGCATAAAGGCAGTAAGGATTCTAACTAAATATTAGTGTGATGTGAAGTCACGCAGGTTGCATTCAAATGATACAATTCATCTGAATTAGTGAAGTTACATCAGACATCAATCTATAGCATAGCAAAGTTTGCATTAAATAATGAATGGGCAGAATTTTTTTGTAGTTTAATAACACCCTATTGTCTTTCACTTGTTAAGGGCTGTTATTAGAAATTGACAGGACACCTGGACTTTTCATTAAAGTCATTATTGGTCTGCCAATATCTTCTAAATTAGTGTTATATCTGAACATGATGCTTCTAGTAGGAAAACCTAGATACAAAGACACCTGATGCTTTTGAGCCTGTTAGCAAAATTACTGGGGTTTTAAGCTTCCACTTTTTTGTGGAGGAGTGATTTTCAGCTGATGGTACATACACCTTGGGGGTCCATGGGCCAATTCTTGTGGCTTCATGAAGAAACAAAAAATAATGGGGGGGGTGGGGGAGGTGGGGGGGGTGGGGGGGGGTGGGAAATTAGGTTCAGCTGTGAAATAGTTCTTGTAATTTTGCAGGACCTCCCAGCTTGATTAATATTCTTAATGATCAGGCATCTACCTTGCAAATTCGGCAGCCAAAGACTGACAAGTTGATTACAGGGAACTAGAAGCACTTCTTATAAAATGTGATCCTTTCTTTCTATTACAAAAAGAAGATAGCAGTCTTTCTGAGGATCCTTTAATAATGAAAGTAAGCTGTGAATACAGAAATAGATTTCACAACCCAACATGGCTTTATTAGTAGTTTTATGAATACTAGACTTTTAGGGGAAGAGAGGATTTAACCAATGTTATAAAGAACTTAGTCACCATGCTATGTTGCTGCTATATTGTTGTCCACTCAAAAAACATTTTCTACCTGGAGTGAAGAATTGTACTATTTTAAGTATTTTGTGTTACCATATTAATGTAATAACTTTTAGTAGGTTATCAAATCTGTGTACCTTTGTTTAATTAAATATTGTGATCTTTCTTTCACAGAAAGGTACAAAAGGGAGTTAGAGCTGCCTTAAAAGGCCAGCTGGACAGCTTTTCCTGGCCCACGACATTATCTTCTTCTCATGGCTGTAAGATTTGTGACTGAATAACAACTGCTATTTTAATGACTACAGGGGCTAAAATCAGATCCAGACTGATACTCAGTAAAGACTCCATTTATAAAAGTCATCAGGATTGAAGTATATCAGACTTTTTAGCTAGAAGCTTAAATTTGTTGTTGAGTGTAGTGGTAGCCAGGGAAAGTGCCTAAAGCAGCAAGTAAGAGAGAAGATAAAATGGCATTGATATTTTGAAGTGATTGTTTGAGGTGTAGAGTTAGAGACTCTCATTAGGAGATTTGAGTTTGGAACTGGAACAGCAAAAAATTGTGAAGCAGTAATTGAATGAATACTGGAATCCAGAGTAAATGAAAAATAAATCCACTTTCTTTGGTAGTGGTCTTTATTGCTAAAATATATTCATATTCCTAACAATGCAGATTAGCTGACTGCTGGGAAGTTCACTGTATAAAGAGGTCCAACTGCCAGATATATCAAATTTTTGTCCAAATTTTTGTCTCTGGGATGGTTCCACCTGGCTTTCTGTATTTTCCTGGCTTCGAGCAGATAGGCAACACTTGTTCAGGGAGTTTGTGTTGCAAACTGATCTGCATCATTGCTTTGTCTTCTCAGGAGAAAAGGATAAGAGTGGACACCTTTCCTCTTAACGTACATAACTAGAGACATACAGCCATCAACACAGGCTGCAGTGATGGATTATGTTTCTGCAGGCAATAGTCTTATGAATAATCTTATGAGTGGTCTCACCTCAAAAAAGTTTCCAGCTGTAAGAGAATATGCATTAAAGATGTATGAATAACCACAGTATAATACAAGAATATGTGCAGTAAAATCAGAAAACTACTACAAGCCAAGCCACAGAAACAACATACTCCAGTATACTTTGCATATCAATTGTTAAGAATTCCTTCAATGGACTCTCTGTTTTGCAAAGCACAGGACTTTTTAAGGATCCTGAAAGGTAGGACTAATAATAAAAAAGCAATCTGGAGCTCTTGAATTCAGTTAATATTGCTTGATCCAGCAATTTTTGATTCTGAGGTTTTTCAAAAATTTTATCTAGAATTTGAACTTACTTCTAATGGTGGCCATTTTGCTAAACTATAGTATAATCTGTTATGATAGGCACCAAATCCACAACTGATGGAAGTCTTTTGGAACTGTCTACAACAAAAATTTACAAAATAGTGAAGTTTGTCAGAGATCATCTAGAAAAAGCTCAGCTGTGACAGATGGGTAATTTATGAGGCTCTGTTGCAGATATGTTGATACCATCCTAAAATAGTTGCATTTTGGAGACTAGAACAATTTTTTATTAGGAAAAACCCCCAAGTTTTTCTATTAATCTCACTACAGTAGAATAATGATTTAGAGTTAGAGCCTTAAGTCTAAATCGCTAGTCAGTGTTTGCACCACAGTTCTGTAAAAAAGTTAATTGAACAGGACTTCAAATCATAGAAACCAGTAAAGATCAATTTAAGAATAGAACCCAGGACAATCTGATTTGTCGTTTTCCTAACCTGATTGTCTGCAATTTGTCCACATGTCTAGCAAGAACACTGCACCTGGCAATTTATTAGAGAACATTGAGGATAAAGTCAGGTTAAACAAACAAGGCTCAAATAGTGTCTGGTACTGAGTAATGTATAGTTTCCCTGAACACAGCAGATACAAGCCATTTCTCTCATCTGTGGATTTCTGCCAGGCATGCAATGTTTCACAGAGCAGTATCTAGAAAATCCCTACTATTCTGTGTGTCTGTTTTTTCAGTAATAGCATATGCCTTTGTTTAGGTGGAAGATCTAGTTTAGATGTAAAGAGTTTCTTGTCTTGAACATTTTTCTCAAACGAAGGGTAGCAATTATAGCAGTTTCATTGAAGTATAATCCATCTCATAAAATTCCCTGTTACAGCTTTTTCATCTTTCTGGCAGTGCAAAAAGATCACATGGTAAATTGGAATGAGCTTTAAAGGCAGTATTCTAGACTATCTTTCTTTCCCCAAATGAGTTAGTTGTACTGGAAAGTATTCAGTCATGCTGTATGCTTGCCTCTTGACTTTGCAGATTCTAACCCTTAGTGATGCCTTGAGAAGGCTGACCTAGAACAGAGGCTAGACAGAGTTAAAGAATAAAGTAGGAATTTATTAAAAGGCCTCAATGGATACACCTTGGGCAGTTTAAGAGCCTGGCCAGGACTACACACAAGACTTGTCATGAAGTCTCTCACTTTTATAAGTTTTGGTCCATTTGCATATTGGAGTTAATTGTCTAATTAGAGCTTTAGGTTATGAAGTTCTATCTTCCTTGTTTTCTCTCTTCAGTCCACTGTTGTTTATATTTTTTGGGCCTGGAACAGTTGTCCTTGGACAGACTGGAAAAGGATTTTTTTGTCTACCTACCCTGTGAAGAGAACTTGCTAACACTTAATATGAAGCTCAGAGTTACACACTAAAGCAGCACAGAATCTGAAAAATACAGAAGCTAAAACTTAAGGCATCATTAGTTCTAGGAATATTGTAATATCGCGCTGTTGGTCCTTTCCCAAACACAGAAAAGACATAAAAGATATTAACTCTCTCAGCAGACTTATTTATAGATGCCATACTATCCCTGTATCTAAATACCACTCGTTCCAAATAATGTTACTCCCACAGAAATTCCAGTGGAAGTGCTTTGCAGGTGTATGTACTCCTGGGTTCCCGCTTGAGTGGCACAGTATCACAGAATCACAGCAGGGTCAAGGTTGGAAGGGGACCTCTTGAGATCATCTAGACCACCCTTCCTGTCAAAGCAGGGTCAGCCGGAGCAAGCTGCCTTGCCAAAACCATGTCCATTTGACTATCTCTATAATTATGAGACACCACAACCCTTCCGGGCAACTGCTACCAATGTTCAGTTAGCATCAGAAAAAATAAGTGTTTTCTTATGTTTAGCTCTTGTCCTGTCACTGGGCACCATTGTGAGAGGACTGGCTACCTCAGTATTTTCTCTACAAGGAGTTGGGCTATTGCTATAATATAGCTTTGGCTTCCAATCTTTCCATGCTTTATTTTTTCAGTAATTATCTTCAGTTTTAGAGGTGTCATCTATGTTTAATGATTACCTTAGTAGCTTAACAAAAGGTAACCACAAGAACCTGTTTAAACACCAGAAATGTAAATTCATACTTTCAAACACTCAAAAGGTTTCCATCAATCTGTGTGGTGTTTTCGCAAAATTTATGAACTGTGAAGTGTGAGTTCAATTGAATTATATAATGGTTTGGGTTGAAAAGTACCTTAAAGATCACCTACTTCCAACCCCCTGCCATGGATGACACCTTCCACTAGACCAGGTTACTCAGGGCCCTATTCAACCTGGCCTTGAGCATTTCCAGGGATGTGGCAGCCACACCTTCTCTGGGCAACCTGTTCCAGTGCCTCACCATCCTCACAGTAAAAGATTTCATCCTAATAAACCCATTGTTAAAAGTATCTCCAGCCTTCTTTTACCATTTTAGGTACTGAAAGGACACAATCAAGTCTCCCAGAGCCTCAGCTCCCATCTGTTCCTCATAGGAGAGATGCTCCATCCTTCTGCTCATCTTTGTGGCTCTCCTGTGGACTCATTACAAGGAGGACTCATGTCCTTCTGTTGCGAGACCCAAAGCTGGATACAGTACTCCAGGTGGGGTCTCCCAAGAGCACAGTAGAGGGGATGAATCATGTCCCTTGACCTACAGACCGCACTTTTGATGCAGCCCAGGATACAACTGGCTTTCTGGGCTCCAAGTGCACATCATGGATCACGTCCAGCCTCTCATCCACCAGCACTTCCAAGTCCTCCTCAGCAGGGCTGCTCTCAATCCATTCTCCTCACAGCCCGTATTTGTCCTTGGGATTGCCTTAACCCATGTTGAGTTGGACTTGTTGAACTTCATGAGGTTCACATAGACCCACCTCTCAAGTCTCTCAAGGTCCATCAGGATGACATCCTTTGTTCACACCACTCAGCATGGTGTTGTCAGCAAACTTGCTGAGGGTATACTACAGAAGAATTCTTTTTTCCTGACCAGTGTTGTCAAGTTCTATAAAGTCAATTTTTCTTTCTTACACTATACCACTTGTAGGGTTTACAGCTCCTCTTCAAAAGGTTTGACATACTACAGCAAACATCCAGCTGCATCATACCACATTGTCAAACAAAATTTGCTCAAAAGCAAATGTGCATAAGTTAAAACCCTTGCATTATGTCTATAGAAATCTTGCCTAGCTGAGAGAGCAGTCATTTATTGTACACTTGTCAATACTCGTGTTCTAATATGCAAAGTAAAAAGTATGGTTGAATGTGCTACAGAAACCAGAGTATCACTTACAGTGATAGCAGATCAGATTTTTTCCAGTAATGTGATTTAGTTCTTTGTAGTCCATTTAGTTATTTGTAGTCCATAAAATGCTGCCACATTTTATGTGATAGAATACTGATCTTCAAGTGCTGACTGGCAGAGTTACACCTTTTGATATACCTCCTCAGTGACACAGGACATGTCTTCTCTTCTTGTCATATCTTTTTTATTAGTAAATAATGCCTTGGCTTTTTAATGGATGGTACTCTTAAATTTCAATCATATACCAAGTGCTTAATACTAACTGCAAACTGCATATATCCATTTCAGATCAGAGTAATTTTCAGTTCATGACCAGAAAATTTTAAATCATTGCTGCTGCTTAGTTATATGTAGTAAAGTGTTTTTAAAAATCCTTCAGGATTTTGTTTTAATTTTCTCTTCTCACTTCTGCACCTAATATCAAATCTGCTTGCTTGCATTTTAGCTTGTGGTTTGTCTATCAGATATGGCTTCTTCTATTAGGCATTCACTTGGAAATGAACAGGGATTCATTTTTATTTCAAGTCTGTGAGAACTGCAACAGTTGAGGGCTCTGACTCATGTTCAGAGGCATTTTGAGACTAAATGCTGAAATGGCTCTGAACATAGCAGGTGACATGAGTGTTTTTCCCAAGTGGCAGCAGTTTTCAGATGAATATAGCAACGTTAGCTGCTGGTAATTTTATGGCTGCAGATAGCTTATGTGAACTACATTTGCTTATGAAGCAGTTCACTCTGTTTCTCATCTTTTCTTTGCAAGAAAGCCACCACAGTTGAGCAGCTGCTGTTATGATTTCTGCTCCAGAGGAAAAACAAATTTTTCAGGTTATAGCAGTGTTGGTTCACTTAGACCACATTTTTAGAAGGGATTGCCCAAAGCAATTGCAAAATAATGCTCCCGATACTGATTGGATAATTATCAATGAAATTTAGTGGACTATTAGCTTATGTGGTTACTGAGAACATACTATTCTAATACTATAGAACCATTTCAGCCTAATTCAGATGGGATATCTTTACCAGTGAGTGTTATCATTAACAATTTGGTGACTCAGGACTTAATCCTCTATTTTTAAATTGCTTTTTGCAAGCCTAACCTTGTAAGCATCCCAACTGGCCTGCTTGCATTTCATAGTTACTCTAAATAACTAGTCATTATTCTAGTTAAGTGTAAAATAATCCTTGTCATCCCCTCAACTTCAGATTTTCTTCATCCATTTCATAGTTTGGAAAGCTTCACTGCACAGCTGTGGTCTGGCAGCATTGCCATTGCAGCAATCCTTTGTGGTCATTTTCCCTAGATTGTGGCTAATTGATCCCAAAAGTCTGTGTTGGTGTGTTGATGCTTCAGGAGCTCAAACGATCCTCCATAGATCCTCTGACGATTTCACTGGAGTTTCTTGTTTCCACTGTGCCATATTTTTTCTGTGAGTTCTGGTGATTGCGGTTGAGTGTTTGTTAAGTTTAGACCTGCACATTGACAGAAAATCTGACAGTAAAAATTTGGTTCAGTGGTGATTACATGAGTAAATATCAGTAAAATTAACCTAAATACACAATATAGCCTTTGTGCCAGCCAATTCACAGGCTTGCTGCCTAGTGTCCCAAAGTGCTTTTCAATTCTCCAGAGCTTTGTGAGATGCCAGCCCAGATGAATTCTAGGAATGCTTGTAGGCAACCTTTTTAAGGACTTGGCTTCCTTTTCCAAAATTAGATTTTCTTTTCCAAAAATCCCAGTGTTGCTGCCAAAAGGCCTCTCTTACCTTGATACTACAAGGTTATTTAATAATCTTTTCTTTTCTACTCCCTAGGTGCTATTTTCAGGCCATTTTGCAGACCTCTTCCAAATGGCTCTTTGGTATCAAAATTTGCAGCAGAGTTTACTGTGGATTCCTTTTTAGAATAGTATTATCTACTTACTATGAACTGCATACAAGGAAAGAGGGAACAGACAAAAAAGGAGTTACATTAGGAGGATTTGACCCATTTCTAGGTAATTTTTCAGATCTGATGAAACTGCATGAATTGCAGATGAACAATTTCCACTCCACAGAGTACCTGGATGTCAGCAATACAATGCCTACTGACATGACTTACGCAGCAAAGATGAAAATAACATCAGCAGAAAAAGAACTTGAGAATGGGAAGAGTAATGTTCTTGGGTGTCTGTAAACAAGTTCATTCATTATTTGGCAGGTTAGATCACCAGCATGACTCCTACTCTACCATTGTCTACTGAGGTAGAAAAGTTGAAAGCTAGCACTGTGATGTGTAATGTGACACCTGCCTGTTGCTTTACAAAATGCCCAACCCACACTACTTATGTAGAGAATGTATATAACTTTTGCTCAGCTTCCACCCTCCTCAATTGTAAAGGGTTTTGGTAGAAGTAATATTACCATCCTCTGCTCTTTAATCAGAGTTGTCTTCATAGCTTTAGCTTGGCAGTAGGCAGCACAATTCTTTTAGTGTGCCAAAATCAGTAGATTCGCTATTCTATCCCTTTTACTACCTGATTTTGGATGCATCTCATGGCTTTGTTCCTAAAGTAGTCTACATCACTGTTTTCATCATAGTTTGATTACCAGAATGGAGACTTCATAGAATGAGTCTGAAAATAGCCTCCATATCAGGATCTTGTTTTACTGCTGAATTGTGCACTAAATTTGTGAGTGTAAAGGGGAGCAGATGGCTGAAGTCTGGGAGTAGGAAGCTGAGATAGAATCAGTGCCTGCTATGCCTTGTTCATTTGCCCGTGGAAACCAGGAGGGCCAAATTCTGAGGGATGCTTTGGCAGAATGTTTTATGTAAAATACCCAGCTAGTTTCTGCTTACCTGTATGTTCTTGCTGATTTGAAAGCAATAAGCTTATACATTGTTTCTCTTGCTCCTGGTCTCTACTTTCTGTGGTTCCTGTTGCCTGCCCCTCTTCCCTGACAGTTCATCCTCTGAAGTTTTCATACATGAGGATAACCCTTTCACAAATCCATTCTTCATTAGGCTCATCAGCGTCCCATATTTCCAAATATGTGAATGGAAACATATATGTTGAACAAAGAAAAATAATCAGGAAAACAATTGTTATTTTGCTGTCAAAAGGCAGTGCAAATAATGCAGGGTACTGGAAAAAACCCTCAGCTTTTTACTGAAACCAGGTAAGTAAAACTATTTTCAGATATGGTGAGCTTTGCAGCATACAAATTGGGTTGAAAACATGAAAGTAGGGAGGTGTAGGATTTATTTCACCCAATGGGGCTGGCTAGCCAGTCAGGTAGTGCTGCTTGCACACCTCTTCAAGGCACAATTCCAAGATATTACCAGATATAATGCAAGTACCTGGATGGGGCAATGTGAGAAATGAGCCAGAAAGATATAATGCACTGAAGTCTGAGGAGGCTGCATTTGATTCAAAGTGAGGAAGACATCCCAGCTCTAGCTGTGCCACCATTGCGTACTGCTTTCTTGTAGATCACTCAGTTGTCATCACTCTCAACTCCTGCCTCTCCTATATAGACTCTTTGCAGGCTCATATTATTTCTGACAAGGCATGCTGCTGGTCCAGCTCACTTAGTCTTGTCCTTCCAGTTCCAGGATTGTTCAAATTCAGTTCTCCAAGAATGAATCACTGAGATTCTCTTATCAGTTTCAATGGTTCCTCCAAATATGCCTGCTATCATTTTAGAAACTGCTGTTTGACATTGTCCAAGAGCTGTTTGGCAAGAAAATAGAAGTGTTCGGCATTTCTGCCTCAGCTTGGCAGAAGGAACCCTCCTCTCTGCTATTGTGCAATTGGCATCACTCTCCTCTCTTGTTTGAATCAGGACTAATGGTAAGCTGAGTCTGGTTTGGGGATTTCAGGATCTCAGATCCATTTTCTAGAACAATGGCTAGCCCTGTGTACGACATGTGGGAGACAGATAGGCAAGACTGGTTAATGGTATTGAGAAGCTGCCTTGGCTTGTTTCAAGAGTGGCTTGTTCCTGGTGAAGGGTTAGGAGAATGGCTGAGGGAGAGCTGGAAGGAACGGTGCAGCTAACAGTTGATCATTCTTCCTATGACTACCCTCTGACACCATTGTCTTGGTTAGCTTAGTGTTTGACCAGAACAGCCAAAGTATACTTCAAGCCAAGTGTACCTTGATATTGCCAATGTTCATGGTTCCTGTTGCAGTCCAAACTCCTGAACAGGCTGTAAGGAAATCTGTTCTCCCAGGAAACATTGACGGGACATAGTTTCATACTTCCGAATTAAAGATAAGCTTTAGCATCCCTAGTGCCTTACCAGAGTCTTAGTTCCCTGGATTGAGGTAAACAAGATGATACAAGGTCTGCATAGTTTAGCTTTTTTTGTGATGGCCAGCTTTGTGTCAGTGCCTTGCCTCCCTTTTCAGTATTGCCACTGCTTAGTTGGGTGCTAAGACAAGAGAAATGACTAAAACATAGGAAAGAAGAGGCAATCTCCACAGCAAGTCGAAACTGTGTGGCATTGCTACACAAAGTCAGCCTACCTCCTGACTCTCAGAAGTGAAATGGATATGACCAGGGCCAGCCCTAACATATTAGGGCTGTTAGGGCCAGCCCTAACTGAGAAGAGTTAGGCTACCTGCATCTTTCAGAGAGAGGGCTCTGTGCACCAGCGATGGTTGGACATATAAGGCTGCCAACTGGCAGTGCATCCAAGACTTGGCAAAGTAAAATAGGCTAGACACCCAAAGCTAGGAAAAAACTTTCCGAAAAAAGCTGTAGCCATGAACGGAGGCTTGAAAACCCCATGACAACAACAAAAAGTGATGAGAACAGCCATATGTGGGTCATATGAGACTATATGGCACTGGTCAGAGGTACCAGCTTGAGAGCACTTGCAACTTCTACCCAACCCTCCTTTCTCACTCTAGTTGCAGTACTGTCCTTGTTTCCTGGCTTGGAGGAGTTAAGACAGACTTGGAAATACTGGAGGACAAGATTTTCTTCCCTGTATAATCCCCACTGCATTATTGCGCAAGGCAGGATATGGTCCATCTTTCTGTATTGGGAGTATGACACTCCCTCTCCTTGGCTGACTGAGAAGCCACAATCTGATTTTCCTTTCTAACTTCATTCACAGCATCTAAATACCTATTAGGATGGATGCTTTAATTGCTTAAAAGCCCGTGAGTCACGAGCTCCTGAACAGGCTTTAAATTTCAAGAAGAGAAACTACCCTGTAAATTCTCTCGTACTTCGGTGGGGATGGCTGGGGCCAAGCGGCCGAAGTGACCATGTTTGTGATGGGGGCGCGGAGCCCTGGCCGCGGGGGCTGTGGCGGACCCCCAGGCGCACCTGGCCCTACAGCAGTCCCGTCCCTGCGTCCTCTCCGCGCTGACCTACCGGAGCTTTTATTTTATGGCCGCCGCGTTGCTCGGCACTGTGGCCGCCCGGCACGCCGCGCTCCCGCGGCCCCCGAGCCCGGCCCTGCCGGACAGCGCGGCCCGGGGCGCGGCTGCCCCCGCCCGCAGCGGGGCTCGGGCTCCCGTGCCGGGCGGAGGGGCGGGAGCGGGGGGCGGGACCGCGCGGCGCCGCCCCGGCCCCGCCGCCGCCGGGAGCCGGCAGATCCGGGTCTCGTGGCGCGGGCTGACGTGTGAGCCGGCCCGAGCCGCGGGGCCGAGCCGCGGGGCCGCCCCTGCCCGCCCGGCCGCCCTGCCCCTGCCCCCGCCCCGCAGCCCTCCGCGACGGCGGCCGGAGAACGGTGAGCGGGGCCGCCGTGGCAGGGCCGGGGAGGGCGCGGCCGGCGGTGGCCGAGGGTTTGCGCGGACATCCCCGCCCGACCCCCGACCCTCCGTCCGCCGGGCGCGGCGCGGGCCGGGGATTGTCGGCGGAGTCCTGGTGGGGGCTGCGGGGTAACTTCAAGCCAGTTGAAGTGCAGAAACGTCCCCGCCGCCGGGCGCTTCGCCCGGTGCCAGGGAAGGTAAACACCGGGGGAGCCGGAGCCTCTCCACTCGGTGTCAGGCAGCTCTCCTTCTTTTCCAAACCAGCTGGTCTGATTGTGGTTTTTCTGGTTTTTGGGGATTTTAATGCGAAGTGGCACTCTTCTGTCGATTCTCTTTTTTTTCCTTGAAGGATCTCAGTCTGATACTTTGAGCCAAAGAGGTTTACATTCTCTCTTTAAAGAAGCTGGCAGTGGAGTGCAGACACCAGGATATGTGCTCCCAGGCTGCTCCCTGCTTTACGAACAGGGTGCAGCTGAAGTGGAAGAGATGAAGCAATGTCATATGAAAGATAATCTCAGGCAAAGGATGGTATCACACTGCTGTTAATTTATTAAATATAGGATTCCTGCCAGGAGCTCCTCATGTATGCTCAAATATGTGATTCCTAGGGAATACGTGAAGAAGGGGTTTATTGGCCTTGGAGATTGCAAGATATGGTTATTTCTCTGCTGCTGACACTGTGCTGGGCTCCCCAGCTGTCCTGCCCTGCAGCTCGACTGCTGCCTTCCATGGCAGTTCTGAGGCCTTGGCTAACCAGCGTGAATGTGGTGCAAGACCTACATCAAAAACTTTGGTTTCCTGACAAACACCTGTCTGCCTAGTCAAGTGTCTTCAGTTTTACTTTTTAGATTGTAGACTGTTTGTGTTTTAATACTGTCTGAACATCCAGATCTATGCAGATAAATAATCTTGAAAACCAACTCCATTTTTTAGAGGCAAGGACATCTAACATTTGGGTCTTAATAGCATTTTACTTAATGTTATTAGTGTGCCTACTGGGGAAGGTGTGTATCTTTAGTGAGTGTTAATGGGTTATGTATTAGAAGTCTTTAAATGCTTAGCTATTAGTGTGCTATCCACCTTTACTCATTTATTTTACATTCCAAAAGCAGACATAAGTTCAAAAAAAACAGAAGTATGGGAGATCAGTTTTACTTTTTTATTTCTTCCTATATCCTTGATAATTTCTTCCAATTCCTGTGACTCAATGAGGTGAAAGAAATCAGTCTTTGATTTTTAAAAGTGACCCTGTTGCTGACACTGAGGCTTGAAAGGGTAGAAGCAGTTTGCAAAATGAAATTAATTGTAATGTTAGCAGTCATTAGTTGGTTCACTTCTAACCACTGTTCTTTCCCCTGCCACATCTTCGGTTCTTTTTGCCCTTTGTAAAAGACAAGATTTAAAATGTTTGCCTAACTCTTGAATGGTACAGAATTCTGTATTTTAAGTCATTTAAGATGGTTTTGAATAAGGAGCTAGGTAATGGCAAAGTTTTTTGTGTTTTTGGTAATTCCACGCTGTGTTTTTGCACGTGCTTCTCAGACCAGCAGGGACGTCCCTGACCTACTCCAGACCATAAGCCCCCGTCTGCTGTAGAACCAAGATGATGGTAGAAGCGGTTTTGTAGCTCTGGATGCATCTTTTTTTTAGCCTAGTTGGATATTATTTTGCTGACTATAGTAATAAATATAATAGACGAGATTCAATTAAATTCTTTATATTGTGCACATTGTGATGGTTTTGCAACACCTTACATAAACCACGATCAAGTCCATTAAGTTCCAAACTGCATGCCCCAGTTACATGAGCAATATTCTGCAGTCCATGTTCTTTTATTCTAAAGCAAAAATGAGAATAATACAATTGTTATTAAAGAAGTATTTTACATTTAAAGCAATTCATTATGTTTCAATAATTTTTAAACTATTCTACCTGCTTTCAAAAAGTTGGTATTTAGTTTTGGAGAAAGTTAGTTTCTAACTGACTTCTGGTTTTGTTATTAACTTCTCATTTCCTACTTTCATATATTTAAACTTCAGAATAAGTGGTGTGTGAATGTTATTTGCATAACAGATGTGTAATAAACCTGCGTTTGTACATTTAGAATTTTCCCTCCTAGATATTATGGGTACTTGACATACATTCTTAAAGACCAAGTTTTGTCTCTGCTGAAGTTTGTCATACCAGAATTTGACCTAAAAACATCATGAAACTTCACAGGGCCAGTACAATAAAAGTAGCAAGATCTTATCTTCTTATAAATGCTATGAATGACAAATGTCACAGTGCCCTGACAATACCAAGTATCAAATTCTTACTCTATGTTTTGGACCTTTATCAGATTCCTCATGACGACAAATATGAAAATGTTTTGGCAGGGGCATTTATGCGTATAAAGCTTGTTGTCATCTGGCCATTTTCTGCTTGGGGCACAGCTCAGAGAGCCTGTGAGCCTACTTTGCATACATGCTATTACACACTCTGCATATTTGCATTTGCATCCCTGATATTACACTTGATGTTAAACATGCTTTCTGTCTTTCTGGGTTAGAGATTCAATTTACGAATGCGTACAGATCCATCTAGTTGTTAATGAGGCACCTGATTCTGCAAAATGCTAATACTTCTTGGAAAATCCAAGTACTCCCAAACCCTCTGCATGTACAGTGGAAGGCTCTGTCACAGAGCTGAATCTTGCAGTCCTTGTTCAGGTAAAAAAAAAAGGAATTATTTTTCCAGAAGAGCTCCTTCAGCTTGTATGCCTTGACTCATCAACAGGTAGCATCCCTAGTTCCCAATGAGCCTCATTTCAAGTAAGACTCCTTAGCTCCTCATTATGAAGGAATACAGTCAGGGACAGGAGAAGGATCAGAGTGTTTTAGCTGTGTTAGTCTTACTTCTGCTGACAGAGCAGTGGTTCTGCTGGCAGTAAGAGAAGAAATACGGTCCTATCCTCTTCCCTATTCCCACCACCTATTCCACACTACTAGCTGAGGCTGGGGCACAAAAAAGGTCCCTTAGTTATGATTGATAGGGCTTTTCATGAAAGATTTGAAGATGCTTAGGGGAGCAGCCCTTGGCATAATTGAGTGATTGTGGATTTGCATTGTTGCTAATTGAACAGATAAGCTTCAGAAGCTTTTGTTTAAGTGTCTAACTGGTATTTTTATAGATAATTGAACAAATTAGTCCCATTTGGGTGGGAACGGATAGAATTACACTTGATAAAAGTTTTCCTCATTAAGATTAGTTCTGATTCTTCTGTAGCTTTGCATGCATTAAAAAGCATGGCTTTCTGTAGCTAAATATAGCTTCATTCTTACTTTATAAAGCTTCTAAACAAATGTCAGATCCAAACCACTGAGTGCTCCTCAGAAAGAAAATATTTTTATCAGAAAAAAACCCAGAAAAGCTGGACAAAAATGTAGCAGCAACCATTTACATTATATAAGCAGCTGCAATGCTCATTTATTTCTTGAATCTTTGTCAAATACAGACTTCAAGTATTAGAGCTTTGGTCTTTTTTTGTTCATATGTTCATATGCGTATGTTCATATATTTCCCATTAGTTAATCATAAAAACATTCGTTTTAGCAGGGAAATATTTTTAGACAACTTGGTAAAATAATTTATTTTTTTCACACATTAAAAAGTTATTTAGGGAAAAACCAGCTCTCTGAATGAAATTACATGAAGGTATGAAGAGAAGTTTGGGTTAGCTCTTCAAGCAGCTGAACTAAATCAAGTGTGAAAGAAAGCTTCCTGGTGTGAGCAACCTTAGTTTAATAAGATTCCAGTACAAGTGATTACAGTGTTGTTATGGGTTCCTCACCCTGGTATCTAGATAAGACTGATCAGATGTGACCTGTAATTAAGAACCCCTACTTGAAAATACTAGGTAAACATTTTATCAGAGAGCTCTGTGAAATGCAGAAATATTACTACATTATTACATTTCTTATATGAAAGAGACATTTTTGAGCCATGGACGTTGTCAGATGGTTTGGCTTCAAATTAATATGTAGAACAAAAGTGTCTAAAGATGAAAGATACGTTATTTTCTGTATGAAAACAGTGGAACAAAAGGTAAGATGTGTGTTGCAAACTAATCCTGATCTTGTGAAACAGAACCATAGATTTTTGTTGTTCAAATTAATATAATGGATTTAAAAATCTGTTGCTGGTAGGTGCAGGGGAGAGTTGTATAATTTACATAACACTTTCCTTTTGATAATCTAAACTAGTCTGTGAGTCTGCTGAATTAGATGGATGATATTCTCTGGTAAAAACTGGGTCATCTATCAGCTAAATATATGCAAATAACCAAGTCCAGAAATCCTGTTAATTGCTATGGATTCCCTCTGGTATAAGTACTGATTTAAAAAATTCTAATTGATAAGCTTCAAATTGTTTACTGCAGGTATGTTAAAAAAAAAAAAAAACCCAAAAAAACTGATTCAACTTCCATTGAAGTTGAAGACAGGCACCAGCTAGTTTCAGATAAAATTTGATCTGGCCTAAAGGGGTTAGGAATAGGGCTGCCAGGGAATAGAGCTTCTTTCATCTGAAAATTGAAAATCCTGCTATCTTTCTCAGCATGCTGCTACCCTGTTAAATCTGTTTGCTCTGTGGCAAGTTATTAGAAACATATGTCATCCCTGGAGAAAAAAATAATGAAAGTATTCCAAAGAATTTCAGCATAATTTTGTGCTTGTGTGTGATCAGAATAACGCTAAGGAATGGTGTATTCTTATATTTTAAGGATTTAGTAAGGTATTTTTTAATGCAAACAATTGCACTCTTAATATACTAGTATAAAAAAGCTTCATAGCTCATGGTTTAGGGCTACATTTGCTGGAAAGTTTCATTTTATTTATTTTGAAACTTTATGTTTTTTGTAAAGGAGATGAATGAGAGACTTATTTTCATGTTTAATTTTGCAAAGAGACAAAATATCTGAAAATTTCTCAATGATTAACACTTAAGAATAATTTGAAATAATGAATTACTGCAGGCCACCTGAGCTGCAGTAACTGCCTGGTTGATCAGTTAGCTCAGGGCCACTCTCTGGCATGTCTCAGTATAACCTTTTTCTTTTACAGTCTGAGCAAAGTTGTATTTCAGTGGCCAAAACCACCACAATAGGTTATATAGTTTCTTATGGGAGCATACTTTTTTAATACTTTTAAAAGTAAATTATTAGTTTGGTACTATGAAAACCCAAAACATCCCTCAGGTGGGGTAATAAACAGCAAAGTCTGGTTCCCTGTTCTGCTTCTATGTGGGGGCTAGTATGAGATCCCCACCTCTGCAATTTTCCATCTGTAAGGCTATTCTTTATTCTTGCTTCCGTGCAAAAGCAGGTCTACCCCCTGGAAGGTCTGCTCCTCTCCCCTGTGCAGCTTGCTCAGAGCCTGGCCTGCCAAAGCAGCACAAGCCTTTGGCCCTGGTTGGTGTGGCACAGCATGGGTGTCCTCGCAGGGCTGGTGCAGAACTGCTTCCAGCAGGGGTTTCAGGATTAGTGTGTGTTGCTTCCCGCAGCAGTGCATCACTGATACAGCTGCAGGAGTGCTGAATTTGGGATACTGGCAGTTGTTTGGGAATGGGAAGAGGAATGTCAGCAAGCAGTGAGGCAGTCTGCAATGCTGGAGAAACTAACCAAAAGCAGGAGAGTGAGCTAATATGCCCAGGTTTTCTACTTAATATTGGGGTGGAAGGACCATGAAAGTCAGTGAGAGTTCTTGACTTAATGAAGACCAGCAGAGAGGGCCCCCAGTTTACTCTGTAAACTGGTTGAAATATAATGTGTTAGAAATTTTACAGAGGATAGCTCACCTTTTTGCATTAACATATGTGAAATAAAATTATTAATAGCCGTTAGTTACTCAGTGCAATAGGAATAATTTTGTTGTCCTAAACCACTGTCAGTCTCCTACACTAGAAGAAGCTGAAGCATTTACTTAGCAGAAAGAGGGTATTATTCTTGGACAATGTTCTGTGTCACTGGCATCTTCTCTTAATTGGTTTTCATATTCTGAGAGCTTTCTTTCAGAAAAATGTCATCATTTTAACAAAAGGATGACCAAAGCTGACAGCTGGAGTTTCATAATGACATTCTGTATCAAATATCAGTAAATGGATAACAGCTGGACTGCTTTTTTGGTCCGTGAATGTATGTGCATAATTAGCTCCTTTTCAAGTGTTGCCCAGAGGAAATGTTGAGCCACCTGCATGGGAATAAGTAAATAGCTTTTTAAAATCTTGGTAGATCTTATTTAGTTCCCTTAGGGAGTTCCGTTTTGGTCACTGACATCAGCCTTATTGCCTTTAAAGCCTGAAATCTTTGTCCTGACATACTGACCATGAAAGAGAAGGAGGCAAACAGTACAGTGAGGAGTTTGTGTGTGGGTTCTTGTCCTCTAAGAGTTGTACTTGACACTGACAAGACTTAACTTTGCTGAAAGAAGCATCTGTATAATCTTCTCTAGTTCCCAAATATGCCATTCTGTGTTGAACTGATGCACCTCAGCATACCTGTAACCTTGGTTAGCCCAGCCCAAAAATAGTAAATTTCCTGCCAGGTTCTTATTAGATCCTGCCACTCTGAAGGGGTGTGAATTTTTTCACGTTTCAGTTTGAGAAGGGTCATGATGCTTGGCTGTGAAAGGGCTTTGACCATAATTATAAGTAGTTGAAGTTTTTATGCTCTGATTCCTGCTTCACTGCTCTAGGTGCTAGCACTGTTGTCGACAGATGGGCTCAGAAGAATATTCTTCTCCAGACAGAGCAACTCCAAATGTCCCCTTCAGGGTGGAAATGTTAGCAGCCCTGCAATGCTCAGAATATGGTGGTGGTCAGACAGTAGTAGAGTCGTGGTGTGAAGACAAGGGATATATCAGTGCTCTAGTAGTCCTGTAAGACCACAAGGAAAATACTTCAGAGAGACTTTTGCCACTTATTTTGCAGCTTCAAGTCTGTCCCTGCTCAAAAGCTCCTTCCCTGATTTCAGATGTGACTGTAGTATCCTTCAGTGGCAGCCTCAGCATTTCTTAGTTTCTTTGGCTTTGTCCTAGTTTTAAGGAGTTGTTTTGTATTATGTTTACATCTTGAAGAAACGTCAGATGAATGACACTGGAAAATGAATTAATTGCTTACTTATGATGTGATTTGTGGGACAGTAGCGAAGTTACCCAACTAGTATGCCTTGAGCGAGATGTGGCTGGGTGAGCATTTCTCTTGTGAAGCTTCTACTGGGGTCTCTAGCTCCTACTTGACCAGTGTCAGTCGATTTGGTTGAATCCAGCAAGAACTCCACCAGTTGCCTGCATCTTTGTGTATGGGTAATCACTGACTTTTCCATGAGGAAGGGAACTGGATTAGCTCAGTCTGCATTGAAGGGTTAGTTCATCTTAGATCTTGTTAATTATCCTGAGAAAATTTGGAGTGCAAAAAAATACTTGTCAGCTCATTAGGCTACAGCTGGAAGTCCAGGGAGACATGCTGATGCTTTCAAGTACAAACCCAGCTGCTCTCCCCCCACCCCCTGGAATTAGAAGGAGAGTAGAGACCGTTGCTTTATACCATGAAAGTGTTGCTATGCCTTGGAGCCCATTTTGGAATCAGCCATTGAAATCATTGCAGCTCTTTTCCCTAGAAAACCTAAATGGGACAATTAGTTGAAGAAAGCTGTAATTGGAGCCATGCTTTACTGTGGCAGCACTCCTCCTGGCAGGACCCACATTCATATCCTGCTTGTTTGATTTTGCTGCCCAGTTAACTAGGGTTTTTTTTGTTGTTGGGTTTTTTTTGGGTTTTTTGGGGGGTTTTTTGTTTGGGTTTTTTTTTTTTTTTTTGTCCTGAAAATTCAGTTTTATGCCAAGGAGGATGCATGGTAGAAAAAGATCATCAGTAGTTCTCTAGAGATCTGTAGTCATGCAGAACTACTAGATCCTGATGCACTATATCTGATGAGACTCATAGTATTTGTTCCAGTAAAAGTAGGGTACAGCTGTAAGTGTGAAAGAGATTATGAGAAAGAGCTTCTCTTGGGTTATTAATAAAAGGGATTAAAAATCAACATTATAAAAAAGCCAAATATAATGTTGCCATGTTTCAGACTTTAGTTCTATGAGGGAATATTTACTTGAACTATCTAAATTACAGTAATAGAGGAGAAGAGATCCTTGGAATGTTTTAATTAGTATCAATTTGTATACAAGATTCTTCTTTGCGGAAGTTATTTTTAGCCTTGTTTGAACAGAGGAAGTTGCTTTGTAAAGCAAGCTTTCCTAGAAAACTTCAAGCTTATTTTTTGCTAGTTTTATAACCCTAACAGTTTAAAACTTTTTTATAAAAAATGAAGACCACCTCCATCGGTTACTTATGCCAGGCTTTTGGCTTCTGGATTGATTTTGATTTAGTGTGGTGTCTTTGTCTCTAGTGTGGGTTCTGTTGCCTTAGAATCATGCCCCTGTTAACTTCAAACAGAATAGCATTTATTTATTTCAAAGTAGTTCTTATTTTTCTCTTTAATTTTCTCCCTGTTCTCATAGTTCATTTTGTGAAGTTTCTTCCCTATTCAACTACTAATGCTTTTGTTCCTTACACTGTCCTGTAGTTTTGTTTAGTTTGCCTTCCTTTGCTTTTTTAATGGCTCCGCAAACAATTTTTTCCTTGTTCTTCCATTACACAGCTCTGATGATAGGAAATGTGTTGCATTCTGGTAGTAGCAATTGAACTAGAAATTTTACAAAGCTATGTGCTGGTAAAATCAGCCAGTCCTATGTACATATACATCTGTTTGGCTTTTTAAAGAGAAAACCCCAAAATCCATGCATATTATTTTCCCCCCTCTATGCTGCAATCCAGATGCAGGAATCAGTGGATAAAATTCCCTGATCTGTCTTACTCAGGAATTTTAGCTGTACAACTGAAATAATGGGAAATTAAATAATAGGCTAGTGATTTGGATGTAGGTATTTAATCAGAAGAGTAGCAAAATACTCAGGATTCTGTGGGAGGGTGGGATGTACATGAAGTACAAATACTACAAAAGATGGAAATCAACAGGAAAATGCATTATATTACAAATACAGAAAATTCTAAGTTTGCTTGGGATTCAGTGTTTTGGAATATTTTGGCTTCACTTGGTTTGTTGGTCACTAGTAAACAGTGTTACCCTACTGCATATACCTTTATCTGTTATTTTACTGTAGAACTAACAGATGTTGAATTGGACTCTGTATGACTAGGCAGGGTTCAGTGGGTCCACTCCCTAGAAGAGGCACGATTAGACATGGATTTTGGAGTAACCAACAGTACCCAGAGGCATTTTGAAATGCCCAGTAACGAGTCAGATGAGGTCCCAGTTACCCCTTGGGTGCTCACAGTACCTAGGGGGACTGAATGGCCAAGGAGAGGAGATTCCTATCAAAGAAGTGATCAGGAATTTTAGGAGAAGCTTATCACACCAGTCTCTTCTGCTTGAAGCAAATTTTCACTCCCTGAGTTAATGGGTACTATGGTCACACAGTCCAAGTGCCTGGTAGTTTCTCGGGGACAGGACTTGATGTGCAGGGTTGCAAGGGTGTTATGTTAAGCTATGTAAGGCCAATGTACAGGATGTTTTACAGTCTATAAGAAAATATTTGGAGGTCATTTGGAGATGGGAAAGGTACAAAAGAACCAAACATGGAGAATGCTGTGAATAGAAGGATTACAAAAAGAGTCAGGTATTGTGAGAAGACAAGGATACTAGCATGGCTTAGATGCAGGTGAAAAGGCAAGGGAACACATAATTTTTAAGGAAACCCGTATACTTTAGTAGATAATGGATGAGTACAAGTGAGAGGGTTTCTGCCTCTGACAGTTAGATAAAAATGAACATTTTATCTTTGGGGCAGTGAATCATTCATGCACTGTGTATGGCTTTTGCCATTTTAGCCCTTTATAATTTTTCAGAATGCCTGCAGGAGGCAGAGCAAATAATTTGCTTTTTTCATCTAATTTTATTTTAGGTTGATACATATTTTCATTTGTTCTGCCACACTACTCCCAATACTCTTAGAGGTATTTGACAATTGTGTTCCAAGTTATTGCAGTTGGCTGAAAAACAGTAGCAAGGATCTAAATGGGATTTTGTTTCTCTTTGAAGTAATGTGGCAAGATTCTGTTACTTGCCTGCTGTGCTATGAGATATTTTTGCTTCCAATAATTTCTTACCTTTAGTCTTCAGGAAAATAGCAACACAGTGAAAATAGTTCTTAGTAGGGGAATCTTCAGCCATTGTATTTATTATGTTTGTGATAGTCTACATTTGAAGTGCCTGGATCCAGGAACAAAAAGAGTTGATTAGCTTAGTGTTTTGATGCTAAAGATGCCTGGTTTAGTCCGTGCTATATCTGTAGTAACTCTGATTTATGTATCATATAAAGTGAGTCTTTCTTCAAATACTGGATTGATAAATACTTTTACAGTCTTTTACACTAAGGAGTAGAGATGACTGATGTGTACACTTTGACTATCTTGGTAATCAGCATTGTGTTAGAATCACATTGGAGAGCATCTAGCACATGGAAAATGAGCAAAAATTCTTGTTTACCTTCATGATAGAAAGAATCTCGTTTTGTAATTATTACAGTGGAGTAAGGCAGAGTATAATTTTACAGAACAGTCTCTAGGGACAACACCCCCACCCCAGCCAGATTGTAGCCATATAGATTGTGGAATTGATAGTAGGATGTATAAAATATAACACACTGCTGTAGGGCTGGGAGTGGGGAAGATAATAAAATAAACAATTTACAATAGTTACTATAACTGAGAATGCTGTCTTTTAAATCATGAGAGACTAGAAATATTTTCCATATGGCTTCACTGGGTACAATTTCAAATAGGTACTTAAGTAAAAAAGTAGCGAGAGGCTTTTATTTCTGACTTAAATCATCAGAGACCATCCTCCACTTTACTCCTGAATTATAGTAATTCAAACTCCAACCACAGTATTTTAATTTGAGAAGTTCTGTTTATGATTACCTCTGTGGGCCTCTTTACAATGGAATGGTCATATTGACTCTCTGATGGTACATCATATTTGTTCTTGTTTACTAATTCTGTCCTTTATTGTACTCTCTATCAGTTTGCTAGTCTGGAGGCCATAATAGATATCTTTTCAGCTGTTATCATAGAGAGCTTTGGCATATTTCCTGACCATGTCTTCCACCTGTTTGTAAACGCTGCAATTTAAATACTGTGCAAGCAGAATTATGGCCGACCCAAAATATGGTAATCTTGAGTTGCATAAAAGACATTGCCAGTCAGAGGACTTTCAGGTATTTGACATCATAGCCTTACCAATTGCTGTGGTCCTACCAGATATAAACCACCTCTGTCAACTCCAAGGAAAACAAGGTGATGATAAACAGAAAAACATACTGGAAAAAATAAGTAAAGGAAAGCTACAAGCATTTTATTTGTTTCTCCAAGTCAGGAGGAAAAGAATAGAGCACATACTCCCATTTTCTGTGATAGATTGTGTGTGGAATGACTGTATTTGCAAAAGGTGGAGAGTTTGTGTGACTCACAACAAAGAGGTCAGAGCTGAGCAGTGCAAGTTAGCTGCTGACGTGAGATCAGACAATTGCAAGTACCGGGAGGCAGGCAGGAAGCACGCTGCAATTCTGGAACAGGATTTTGATACAAACAGGCTGCCTAAGGAGCCAAGAAATCCTGCTTTGTGGTATAGAAAAATATTAGTCTCTTAGGCAGGGTCACAAAAGGCTGATAAAGCTTAAGATCTGATAACAGAGCTTGGTACTTTATGCATTTGAGGTGTGTTACAAATAACAGTTAATTCAATAATATTTTAAAGAGAAATAAAGACAGTGTCATTTTGCAAGTGAAAATCATAGTATAGAATGTTTCTCTCTTCTTTATAATTGGGCAGACGTATCAAATCTCTGTTTCTTTCAGTTCCATCAAAAAATAGTTGCATAAAGGGGAATTCTTTACCTGGATTTTAAGCATATTAAAATAACCCAATTTTAGCATCTTTTTTTAGGGGAAAACCTGGTGCTGTTCCCAAAATACACTATTTGGTTCTTTGCCAATGAAGGAGTTTGTAAGAGGCTTGGAGGGTAAAAAGGATGATTTTTTTCAGCATCATGTGAAGGTGTGGAAACTTTAAGAGATCTTTTGTTCAAAGTTTGGATGGCACTTTACTTGGTGATATGTCTTGTGCTGTTTTTAGCTCATTGAGGTAATTTGTCATGTACAGGTGCCTTGGGGTAAAATTCTTTTTAGTTCCCCTCCACTTAGATTTATAATGTTGTGTGACAGATTAACTTTTTCTGTATATTGTCTAATTTTTTTCACTTCTATGCTCTGTAGAGAATGTTAGCCTGGTTTATCAGTGGTGACTCTTACTTAGTGTTTGGTTTCTTTGGTCCTCTATAATATAAACACTTGTCTGTTAATTGCTAACAATTAGCAATTAGAGGTCATTGTTATGACCTCTAAATTATTTCAAGTTACAATTAAATACTTTTTTGCAATTTCACTTGTTCAAATACCTTCTTGTGGATGTCAGCATTATATCCAGAGAAGCTATTTTGCGCCGTTTAGTAATCAGCGCTTTTTTTCTGTTCCTTATCCTAAGATAGATTTAGAAAGGCTCCTCTGCTTGGTGGGGGATATTATTCAGGGACACTGTGTAGTTTGAAAATTTCTTCTATTGCTATCATGTGGTTCTGAAATAACTTCATGAAAGTTAGAGTAGTAGCCTTACAATAATTCTTAAAAAGAATTATTAGATCATCATCTCTGATCTCCTCTGTGTTGGAGGACATTATATCTGAATGTGGGTGCTTCTGTACTATACTCAGTAACCTGTATTTTATTGAAGCATATCTGAATGCAGTGAGTGGTAGGAAATCCACAGCTTCTTGGGCAGTTTGTTTCAGCCATCCGTTACTGTGATGGTAAAAATGTATGCCTTGCTTTTCTTTTCAATCTGGTTCATTACAACTTCCAACTACTGGTTCTTGATTACCTCTTCAGTGAAAAATACAATACTTGGGCCTGGGTTTATTTTCAAAGGTACTTGTATGCTACATAGTCAAGTCATCGCTCAGTCATCTTCTTACTACATAGCCAGATCATGCTTTCTTAGTATCTAGGCAAAAAGAATTTCCTCCATCACTTCAATTTTTGTTTTCCTTTTTCAGTTTTCTTTTTAAAAAGTGGAGACCCTAACAGGTTAAGGGTATTGACATTCAAACTTTATAATTAAGACAGATATCTCTCAGTGTCTTTTACTCTCTGTCCTCTTCACTGTGGTAAAGTTTTATTCAGAGGAATAGTTGGCATTAACAAAGGAAGGACTTCTGAAATGCATTTGCTTTTTTCTCCCCACAAGAGGATAGAACTGTAGCAGTGTTATACTCTTCTGTTGAATGAAGATGTCTTACAGACATATAGGTTATTCCTCTTTCTTCTAGTGACACTGAAATATTAAAATGCTCATGTGTGATCAACACTCTAAGTGTGTATTTCAGCATTTTAATGTTTATAGGCAGTGACTGCAGAACATATCTGTTGATTCAGCACACCCTTATCAAATGTCTGGTACCTTCATAAAGTACTTGTTTTAGGAATTGAGAGGTTGACCTGCTCTGTGCTGCTCTCTGCTTGCCAGTTGTTTCACATCAGAGCCTGAGTGCATGCAACACTTACACATTCCGAATACAGCTTTATGGATGGCAAGTGAAAAATATTTCTTAAGTACGGTTTTGCAGAACTACCTAATACATCCTGAGAGTCCTCATTTGAGAGAAATCAATCCCAGATTTGACCACAAGGGTAGAAATGCCTTGCAGTCTGCTGCACAGTTTGACCCTCAATTAAATCACTGAAAAGTTTTTTATAAATAGGAAACATACATTTGAACAGCCTGACATGTCTGGTATAAGTGGTTTTAGCAGATGAATAACCTAGAATTGATTTCTTACCATGTGCATTACAGCTTCTTTGAACATTCTGTATTGTTAAGTGATTAATCTACTCCTTTGATCTGAAATTAGTGTGCATAGCTCTGTTTTTAAGTGTTTCCAAGTACATTCACTTTTGTACCCCTGCTGCTTGCTTTCATTATACAACAAAGATGATTGTTTCCTTTAGCAAAAAACTTACTGAGTTTTAAATTATTTTCCTGTACATTGATCTGGAGGGAGAATGCCAGCAGTTTATTAGGATTTAGGAGTACAAGTTCCCCTGACCTTTCAATTTGTATATGTACACTTAGAGTCCCACTGCGCAGATGAGAGACAAGTATTTAATCTTTGTGCTTCATGTTTGTTAGGATGTATTTCATTTTGGTATGTGAGAAAACCCAGGGGAGACACACACAGTCTTGCAAAAAAATTTGTGTGAGACTGTTTTCAGCAACATCAAAACGTAACTGTACATACCAGACTTCTTCATTCATACTGCCAAAGGAATAATAGGATTACCCTGCTTTGTTTTGCTTTTTCACCCTGGCACTAAATGAACTGAAACTTGATGTGTGAGTCTCTGGAAAATAAGGTCAGTTGAAAAAGAGTTCATTGTCCTTTTATTCTTATTCTTCGTAGGTGTTCCCAAACAAGTTCAGGTTTATCCAGAGAGCCATGGCAGAAGGTGGATTTGATCCCTGTGAATGCATTTGCTCACATGAGCATGCAATGAGAAGACTGATTAATCTGGTAAGGATAACGTGAGGATATTTGGAAGGGTGGTTATTCAGACATTACTTCAGCTCTTGCAGATTTGCAGTTACTGGTGCTTTTGATTCTGCTTATTCAGTAGCATGTACAGTTAGAATCTGTGTATCCAACTTTCTGATGAGCTTTTGAAGAGTCAATACAAATTATAGCTTTCTGTTTATTTCCCAGAGCTGCATTTTGACAGCATTGACACTGTTTCTGTTGAAATGTTTCTTTTATATGCCTTTTTTTCAGTCTGCATAAAACCAAAGAAGCTACCCAGCAAAATCTTTGTGATCAAGGTAGTTCCACACATAATACGTTGAACATACTCATATGACAGGATAATTATGTCTAAATTTTTAAAAGTACTCTCTAAAAGCTTCTGAATTTGAGAATCCAGTGATTTTGAGTTTTGAGTGCTGTTTCTTGCCATGTCATTGATAGGTTGAGCAACTTCAAGTTATGTACATTGCTCTAACTGTAAAATGTTTTTTTGTTTTTGTATTGAACTTAGTTCAATGTCTATTGAAAAATAAGCTACAAAGTGCTTCTTTTTTTTTTCCCTAAGTATATGTATTTAAAAATAACATTAACAATTATGAACTGTGAGGAATTAGGTGAATTTGATTACAACTCTAATTTGGTTAAATCCTTGTTAAGATTACAGTATACATCAACTTCATTTGATGTACTTCCCCTTATTGATGTTCATATATTTGTTTTTATCACATTTTCTTTTTTAGGGCCTAAATTAATGTAATTTTAAGTTACTGAGTACATTAACTGTTCAAGGCAGTTATGTGTGAAGAAGATTCTCTCTAGGATCAGGCTCTTGTTCAAGAGGTTTCTTAACAGTATTTTGGAAAGGTGCTGCTGACACATAGGTGCAGAAAATTGAGGCTTCTGTGGAGAATAGTTGTACTTTCTGTGGAGCATTTACACCAGGCCTAGCCATCCTAGCTCATGCTTCCCAGCTAGAGGCACAATTTCAAAATCTTCTATGTTCTTTTCCAAGAAGGATTTTCTTTTTATCCTCAACATGATAGTTGTACCATATCCCACAGTTTTGTTGATTATGAACCTTGAGGCCTCTGAACACATGCTAAAGTCATGACAAAGGAACCCCCCCCAGAGCCAAGTTCAGAAGTTGGGAGGAAGAAAGGAGTATGCATGTTTGCTGCCCTTGTTCCTCAGGCTTGTCAGATGCAAATTTAAACTGGCACGGTTCAGAATTTTCACCCCCATTCAGCATTGTTGAATCTTTTTGGTATTTTGCTAGAAGATACTGACAAGCAATGGCACTGGTCAGCCAGTTCTCTTTGTTGTAGCTGGAGGATTCTAATTATGAACAATGTAAGTGAGTTCTGTACAAAGTTAGAAGAAACGCCACAAATGTCTGAGGTTTTGTTCCTGGGCTGCTCCAGGCAGTGTGAGGTGGGTAGAAATGGATCATTTGGAGGAACACTAGTTCCTGTGTTATGAATGTGAACAGAGCACATATATGTGCATGCTCTTGGGTAGTCACCAAGAGCAGTGTAACAGTGTTCTTGTGTAGTTGCAAGAATGGAGTTTATTGCTCAGTATCCAAAAAGATACCTTCCAAAAAGATCATACCAATTAGCACTTGAAACTGTGATGAGTAAAGGGAAATTCCAGATTTCATCTCTCCAAAAAGCAAAGCAGATGCTCCTAAATATTTATAAGACCAAATCAGTAGCTAGGATAATTTAGCAGAATCTAGAAAAGTCTCGGAAGTCTCAGTCAGCAGTCAGACTATCCTCAAGTAACCTGTTGTATGATCTCAGCAGGAGACTTGCTAAGCCATTTTTGCATCTGTAACTTGTATGCTTCAGTAAGAGTTTGCCTTCTAAGCTGCTGTTCTGTCACTCAGTCTTACACAACATAAGCAAACACAAGCTTTACTATTTGTGCTAAAAAGAACACGTGAACATTGGTTCTCAAAACTGCTGAACCCCACAAGTCCCAATGGAGACTGGGTGCACACTACCTCTAAAAGTTGGATCCTTGAAAACCTAACTTCAAAATAATTTTGATAAACTAAGCTAAGTGATCTGTTCAGACTCTGGGTGAGAAAAAGTTATCTAAACACGCTGTGTACCCAGAATGGTTCCCTATATGTATTTAATTGTTGATTCTTTTTAATATAGATAGGTATAAAAGCACACCAGAGTACATTTGAATGGTGTTAAAGCTGGCAGTACTCGGTAGGATTTTGGAACAAATTGTATAACAAGGTGTTTGCAATTGTCTCCAGACTGAGCACTGCAAACGCAGAAGTTGAGAGATGAGGTTTAACAGAACCAAATTTAACGGAATTATAATGTAATTATAGGAGATGCCCAAGTGTGAAAATGTTACTTTTAGTGTCTTTCAATCCAGTAATGACATTGTGCAAAAACCCCGTGACTGATTGTAGACTTTTTTAAAATTGCGATTGACTTAAACTAATTTTTACACACTAATTTGTTTATACCTATCTAGACCAATGCTGATAAGAATTCCAATACTCATAAGAATTAAGGCTTCTGCTAATAAAGAAGTTATGATATATTCATTTGTGACAATTATGTGTAGAGTTAGCATATTAAAATTCACAGGATTTCTGTTGGAATTAACTATACAGGAGATTTGAATAACACTGCTATTCCAAAATCAGGAGGTCAAGAAGTCTGCCTCTAGAACCTGAAGTTCTTGTTTTAATTTCCAATAATTTTAACTTCTAGTTTAATATGTATATTTAGTTCAACACTCTTATGAAGTGTATGTGGCATTCAAAGTTTAATTTGTGGTTGAATACATTACTTCGGGGGTTTTATATAGCATATAATTTAAATCTCTATTTGAAATGCAGACTTCAGTTCATCTCATAGTACAATTAATGCTTATACAATGAAAAAAGAAAAGCTATTGTCATTTAAACTCTTCTTGTTCTCTGTTGTTAGCAACACCACAGAAAATTACAAACAAGAAAGCTGTTAAAAAATCCACCTCTTAGTTATGTGGCTTGGTTGTTTATCTGTCTTTCATTTTCTTTGACTAAGCAGGGCTTTGTTTTGTTGGTTTTTTTCCTTCTTAATTTGTAATACCATGAAGATTTTATAGTCAGTGAACTGTCTATCTCTAATATCCATAATATTTTAAAAGATATTTTGCTGCTTATTACGTTAACTCGGAGATATGGTTCGTACACTGAGTTCTTACAATGTATGTGTACATGCTTAAGTGGCATTGAATTATTTAATGCTGAATGTTCTATCATTTTCCTGAAGTGAATTTTTCAGGGCTCTCCTTAATGTCAAAATATTAACATTTCCCACGTGTAAGTTTCTGTAGTATGGCCACTGTAAATAATAAGCAGATATTATGATCTCCAAATATTCCTAGGAAACATCAGAAATGTAACATTTTTGGCTATGACTTCATAAATATAATTTCTAATATGTAATACCTATGGCACCATGTGTTAGGATTTGGTGGTGTTGTGCAATAACAATTTGCCTATTATACGTTGGGTTCACTATTTACTCTATGGATATAGCAGTTAATTGGGAACTTCCATAAGAGGAAGTAAGCATAGAAGAAAAATATCACATGATTTTCCATCCTCTGTAGATGCACGAGAATTGTCAAAAGACAATGACAGGTTTGTTAGCTTGCATGACTTTATCTCCAATTCAGTCTCCTCCATCTGCAAAACTTATTTTGACAAGAAGAGCCAAAGTTCAAGAATGAGGAACAATAAATGACAGCAAGTTGCTTTAGTGGGGGAATCTGTAAGACAAGGGGAGGGTTGTTTGAAAGAATCACGATGAAGGACATTCTGTGTACCCAGAGGAAATGGTTCCTGTCTTAGTTTTGGCAAAAGACAGCAAATCCCTAGATGAGAATGATGTTGTATTTAAACCTTTTTATTGCCTCTTTTTTCACTTACTTTGTAATACAAAAATCTGATTCCCTTATGTTACTCCTGTGGATATTGATGCTCTCTGAGTAGGCATGGCTGATCTTGGCCCAGGGGTCAGTTCAAGTTTGAAAACTAGACTGAAAACACAGTTTATGTGGTGGTGAGGAATAATCATACATAGAACATCTCCCATCAAGAGTGAAACCTGCTTATGACTGCTTAGAGTGGCCAGAAATGTCCAAGCCAGTAACACACATGACTTTGTGCCAAGTAAACATCCTTTTTCTGTCTCCTTCTGGTGAGTATTTGATTTACAAAAACTGACTTCAGAATTTTCTCATACTAGTTTTTACAAAAATGAGTGTTATGTTTTTTCACGCAAAATATTCCTAATTCTATAATGTAAAAGGAGCCATTTTGATAAGCTGCCAACAGTTCTACTTAAAAACCACTATGGGAATTACAGTGGTTTTGTTTTTTGTCCTTCAGTAGCTAATTGCAAAGTAATGGTCCATGCTTAGTTATGTTGCTATATCAAAACTTCAGGGGATAGAGAGCAAATAATTTTTTATTTCAATCTCTCTTGGAATACGATTTGTCACTAGATTTTTACAGCAAATGTTGCAAATTCTCAAATTATTTGAACATAATTGGTTCAAAAACTCTTTTGTTAATCAAGTTTCCACATAATTCTCTTGACCAGGTCATTTTAGAGACTTACTGTTTCAAACTGGCATAGTCTGAGATAGTATCCAGCCGCAAGTCTTGGCTGAAGGAGCATTCATGTAAACAGAACAAAATAAACACAGATTACTAAAATAGATGTGTGCTGCAAATGGTTGAAAAGCTCTCAAGATGTTAGCACAGCTAAGCCCAACTTAAATAGTCAGCAAATGTGGGTTTCCCTACTGATGGAGGCTTTTAGTGAAAGCACACCAGAGCTATACCAAATGCATTTTTATAATTTAAAATATCCTTCAAATATGAAGGTTGTCCTGGAGACTTCTTATACATGTTCCATGGTATTTGCCTTCTTTTTTGTATATATAGCAGGTGCTACTTCTTCTAGTCTGTAGTTTTTAGCCAAGCATCCCAAGAGCAGGAAAATGCATTTTGCTCTCACTTGGCCCTTTTGTCCTCTGCATTCAAGCTGATTCAAAGAAAGCCTTTCCCAACAGCTGAACTTTAGGTTGTTCATTAGGACAGAGAAGCTGTCATTCTTCAGAAGTGCAGGGGAAAAGACTTCATGCACCTGCTTAGACGCCAGCCCAAAAGAATAAGACACAGGGTTGGGGTGGCAGAGGGTAAGACTGTACCTGAGTGCTCTTACTCCACTGACTTCCATTTTCCTGCCTTTCACTGAGTGCTCAAGGTACAGGTGTTGCACAGGCTAAGGCCATAAAACTGTATTACAGAATTCATGTACTGCCAATGCATGTCATAACCTAGAATCTAATTCTACTTCAAGCAGTGCAAATGGAGACTATTTTCTAGACATGTTAGAAAAGAAAAAAGTTGTGAAAAGTGGTGTCCACTTGGGTCTCTAATGGGTTGGGAATCAGGACTTCTTGAACATGTCTGTCATTCTTTACATTTCCCATTCCTGAGCTTTGTAGTATGCTTGAAAGTGCTCTTTCTTAACCAATATTTATTTGGGAAAAAAAAAAAAAAAAAAAAAAAAAAAAAAAAAAAAAAAAGGAAAATCTCAGTCACACCTCATTATCATCTCAAGGCATGCACAGTGTATTGCAAGCAGTGTAAAAAAATCATGCACTGAAAATTATTAACAGGTATAACCTGTACTATGAATGACTGAACTCTGATGATCAGAGGTGTGTTATGGCCATCTCTTTTGAAGAAAAAGGAGAAAATTGTGCTTTTTCATTCAGGCCCCAAGTAATCAACACTTAGAGCAAACTGTAGTTTGGAACTGGGAGTTCTAAGCCTTTTCCTCAAGGCTGTCTATGTGGGAGTACACTTTTCTTTTGCTAATATGCATCATTTGGAGAAGATACTCAACTGTTTGTCCAAAAGCCTATACGTATTTTGGTTTTACATTTTAGATATAAGTTTGCAAATGTCGTCTGTGGAGATATGTATGTTGTTCGTGCGCATTTTCAAATGCCTCTTTTTAATATTCTGCCTTGTGTATTTGTTGTCTAGTATTTCACATAGACAGAGATGCTGTGAGCTCCTTGTAATGGCCTTGATCATCATCATCCTGTTTCATCCTCTTTTCACTGTTTATTCATTCTGCTTTGCATTCAGTAAAAGGAGGATGCCATTGATATCATAGGTCAGCAAAATTATAAAATGAAGTACCAGTAAGGCAGGCAATTGTAGGAAAGTGAGGGAAGTGTGAGAAAGGAATATCTATATGACACCGAGGTGAAACCACAATCCCAGAACAAATGAAAAAATGAAGAGAAGAATGTGTTTGTGTCCAGATCAGGGCTCCAGATTGCAGTGGTCCCTGGGACTTCTGATGCATCTTCCTCCATAAAATGTTATGTATTTCAATATGAAAGTTAATTTTCTCCTGTCATTACTGGCTGAGGATTCTGGGTCTTAAAAGTTGGTTTGTAATCTAGAAATAGTAATTTGAAATGTAGCAACCATCCTTCTCTCACTTGCAATTGGAGAGAAAATTACTTGCCACCTCACAGGACTGGGCTCTATATTTTTATTGCATACTGTTATTCTGTTCTTGTATGAACAATAATTTATTCTAATTCTGCATATACTCATAGAAGATGAAGGAATAGGGAGGGCACTGTTCACTTTTTCCTTGTTTGTTCCTTTAAGAGAAGCTAGTGTAGTTTAAGAGACAGTTAAATTCCATCAGTGTGCCATTCTTTTCCTCTTATTTCTCTTTGCCAGCTTGTAGCAGAATAATGCATATAGGTGTCATTTGGCAATTTATTTATCATGTTGTTTACTAGATTGTTTATGCATTTTGGAGAAAACAGACGTGGCTGCCAACAAAGCTTAAACAATGATTCCATTACACAGAAGCATGAGAATGCAACCAGGAGTATGCCATTGTGTTGTCATCTTCTGGCATTGTTGGAGAGCAAAAGCAGAGCTTCCAGCTGGTCTAAATAGCAAAAGAGTATTTTCACAAGGGATGATACTTTGTCCTTATTATCGCATAAAATTTTCTATCAACAGTCTGATTCAATTTTAAATTTACTTGTATTCATGGAATAAGTCACAATATTAATTTAGTTATTTGCTTTCCTACTTAACTATTCATTCCCACCATTATCTATTTTTGTTCTCTTATCTTTGTACCTGTTTCATTTTTCCTTTCACACATCTCTCTGGGCTTTCATCCATCCAGTGGAGGTATTTTCCTGACCTGTCTCATGAACTTACTAATTTTTCATTTCTGTCTTTTCTGAGGATTTATTTCTGCTTTGAGCAGGCAAAACAGTTACTCTAAAATGTAGTTATTTTATTTGTCTCTACATAAATAATATACTAATAGTATACTTTTGCCTCATCTGCCATTCACACTAGAGTGCATTGATGGTTGCACTTTGTTCCTGCTGTGAGTCCTGTTGTTCTTGCTTCATTACCTCTTTAGTACACCATTTCTGGAGTTGGAAAGTGCTTTTGGACAGGAATTATGCTGCTATTTCTCCTGAAAAATGAAAATCTGGTGAGCTGTTTGATCATTGGTATCTTCCTCATATTTGTATGCTCTTTTTTTTTAACTCTTAAATAATACATATAACTCTCAAGACAAAGTGTTCAGACTGGATAGAATCCCTGAATGTTTTTTTCAGGTAATATGCTATTGACTTTAATATGAAAAAAAAATTGTCTGAGCAGAGATTGCAGGATGAGTCCCAGAGATTGTGAGACTGTTGAACTCTGGCATAGTAAACTTTGAAAATTCACCTGAAGACTTTCACTAAACTCCTCTGAAGAGGAAGCAGAGGAATTTAAGCAAGAACTGTTTACTATATAGGTGGACAAAGTGTGCATTTCATTCTCCACAGCAGGTATCTGTGATGAGCAGTGCAAAGTAGCTGAACTTTTTTCAAGGAAGACTGAAATTGTCCTAGTGGCTGAGGTCCCTGTGTTGGAAAAACAAGTTCTCTGTTTAGCTGATGAAACTGTTTTCACTGGGCTTACTATTTCACTTGGACTTCAGTGATTTTGTGGAGCAGCTAAAATGCAGTAAAAGTTCACACTCTGTTTTCACCACACAGTGGCATGTTTGTGTGCACATGAAAGAAAAAACCAAAACAAACTTTACTTAATATGGTGACTTCCCATAAGAGTTTTCAGAGGCCAGTAGCAGTGTCCCTTTACTGTGGCTGTTCACGTTTTGTTCACAGCTGGGGACTGTAAAAAGTGGAAGCTCTCATTGCTAAAAACTGTGCAGACTCCTGCCATAACATGGCATCTGTTGAAAGAGGAACAGCAGGACACAGGTTTCAGGTGTGCTTGATGGGTGGATGCTGTTGATCCAGAAGATGGCATGTTAAATTGTCCTTGGCTCAAAGGAGCAGGATCTAAACACTGTTTAGACTAAACACTGTTGTGTTAGTGTGAACTGGGGCTAAAAGCTGTGTATTTTGGAAAAGGAAAAGAAAGGAAGAACAATTTCAAATTGGAGCTAGGAGCCATTTGAAATGTACTCTTTTTATTTTTGCAATGCAGAATTGAGTGTCATGGGATAGGAGTGAGGAAGAGCCTTTTTCTCTTACCACTGAAAGTAACTTGGTTTCCTCTTTTTTCTTGGTATTGTATTGAGTTTACATTCACAATATGTCACTAAGTGGGCGCTGATTCTGCCACTGCTGCCCTGCTGCCTCTTCCAGGAACTTATCAGGGGTTTAATGGAAACCAAATGTTCCTATTGACCAAGAGTTCTTATGGCTTGGGGATTATTTGTTTAAATTACTTTAACTTAGGCAATTCAAGACTTTAAATATACTTGAAAGTTCCCAGTTGTATTTTAAATAATATATGCTTGTAATTAATATTTTTACTTTTATTTTTTCAAGTTTGTACTGTACTAAAACTGTAAATTTTGGATTCTTTTTAGCTCTCTTCTAGCTTTCATGCTATTTACAATTTGTGTTTACTTCATTTTGGGCGATAAAAAACAAAGTAATTAATTGTTTAGCTCAAGTGCACTAAACCGTTTATTCTATTTAAATGACAAACTGCACAGAGAATGTTAAAATTCAGATATAATCATTTTATTTAAATTTAGTAAAATAATAAAAATATTTAGTTTTGTAACATTTTTCACTCTCTTCTTTTGTTGAATATGCCCTCATGTTTCACTTGCCTAATTTTTCTGTTCTTCTTAAGGGACTGTTTTAGAATAGATGGGAAAAGATTAAAAGGCTGTTGATGGCTTTGGTAGATGTTAGATCAAACAGTCAGATATTAATCTTTCACTAAATTCACACTTTTGGCCACACAAGGATCTCTGGAGTATTAATAAAATCAAAATAATTGTTAATAATATTGTCTTTAAGTATCTAGGAGTTAATGTATTTGAAGAATTACTTCTCTGTTCAAATTTTTCTCATCTGCTCTGTAGTGTTCCCAGTCTTAAAAACACTGAGTGTATTTGAAGACTTTTTGAGGGTTTTGTTGAGAACAGGTGAAGTCTGGTTCAACTTTTTACCATTATTCCACAAACTTTCATCCAAACTTCCCCTCCACATCGGATTAGAAAAATCTTAATACAAAGAACTATTTATTTCCAGTCCCTTATAATTGCTCTTTTTTCAATTGCCTTACTACTGAAAATTCAGTTTTTCCCAACAGTTGCTTATGTTCCTTAAAGGGTGTCATTGTTAAAAGAGAGCTAATTGGTAGAAGGAACATTCTTCTTTCAGCAAAAGGCGTTACCTTTCCCAGCCATTGAATTTACGTAAGCATTTCATACGTGTGCCAGAAGAGTTTCTTGTCTTTTGACTAAATGAGTGACCACAAGGAATCAGATTCATATTGGATTACACAGTAAGGGACTTGTTCACCTGAGTGAATTAAGAAAAACCTCTTTTTACTGCTGCCTGTTTTTCATGATCTGCTGTGTTTCATCCCACAAGGACAATATGCAGCTTCTCGCTGAGCTGTTAAAAACAGATTTGTTACCAGGCTCAGAGAGCTATCCTAGAGCTTTAAAAAAGTTGCATTTAGACAGAGTGTGACACTTAGAATGGGAGATAAATGATGAGAGATAACTGCTAGAACACCCCCAGGCAGTGTTCTATATCTAGGAAAACTAGATAAACTGTATGAGGACTTGCCATTGTGGAGACAGAGGGGGATAACGAGATGCTTGTACAATGTTTCTGATCATATATCTGTTGCCTGCTTTAATTCTGGTCATCTTTTTGTGTTGAATATCTGTAAACAGTGTTTTAAGTAGGGATTATAAATTAAACCCCTCTCAGAATTAAACTGTTATAGAAACAGAAGAAAATTATGTTGCTGAGCTCTTTAAAATATGAGTATAGGAATATCCGGTTTTCCCAGTTCAGAAATCTTTCAAATATTTCAAATGGGTACTGTTGCTAAGATAACACCTCCCCTTTGTAAATTACTTCCAAAGTTTTAAAATAAAATGAGCTTTTATATAAGACTGGCAGGAAATACACATAGTTTGGTAGATCTTTCCCTTTAGTAAGAAAGAGAAGTATTCTGCCTGAATTTCTCTCAATGTTGTTTTTAACTATAGAAATAGCTTCCAGCCTTCCAAATTCCTTCTTAAGAGACTTCTTTGTAGTTTCAGTAAATTTGCTAGTAGATCTTAATATATTAATGAAAGAATTAATGTGATCAATCTCCAATTACATTTTTTTCCTTTTTCAAATGTGTCAGTCATTGACAATCTTTATGACAAAAGGAGCTTATACTTTCCCAGATGTCTTCCTTCTTCATTTCTTCATCTGTTTCCTTGATGTGTTTTGCATAATATGATTACATAAATTAAATCAGTTATGCCAATACAAGGGGAAATGCGTTTTGTGGAAATTATGTATTTCTTACATAAAGAGCATCATCTTTTTGTCTGTTTAATATTTGTATATTTACACTGGTAATAAACAGATTAGCCTGTTGTGACAAAAAGTGCTGGTATTTGTGACACACCTGTATCATAAAACCTGTGAAAAAGCAAATGTCATTTCTAACCAAGGCAATGTAACAATTCTGTACTTGTAAAAACTTCTACTAATAATCCGTGTGGTTTACCTAAGCAGAGGATAGAATCTGTTTCCACAGTGCTGCACATTAAATGCCATCCATTAATGTGATATTTGTCTTCCTTTTTTGGCTCTGTCATCTGTAAAATAGCTGTACTGATTTGCAGGTAAGCCAGTGTTGACTTTTCTTGCAGTAGGCAAGCTTACCTAGTCTGTAAATCAAATAGTCATTACAGTCACTGAAAATGTTTTAAATTTTACCCATCAGTAAAGAGAAAAAGCAGTAAAATATGTATTAAGACCTGCTTTAAAAAGAAAGGTCTTAGGGGGAAAAAGAGCAAGTACTAAGTTTAAATGTGAAATATTAATTCAGCTTCTCTGTGCATAACCATTATCACAGTCTGATCATTTATTGTAATGTTTTCACAGAGTATTTGAATATTACTTGGTCTAGATAATAGTAAGATATTTTGGGATTTATAATGGGCAGGTATAGAGAATATATCTGTATACAATAGCTCCTATATCACTACTGATTTCTTCTCCTTGAATTTTGAAAGGTATTCAATGGCTGTATTGGAAGCAATCACACTGTAGTCAGATGATTTAAAGGTATTATGTAAATAGTGTTCAGAAACTATCTCCATACCTGGGATTCTTCACAAACCATAAGCCAAGTGTGATCCAGTAAAGGATCAATTATACTTGAACTTTACTCTGACAATATATTAAATCCTGATTTCAGTAAAAGCCAACCAAGACTTATTGTTAAGTGTCATGCTTTTCTTTTTCTCTGTTTCAGCTGAGACAATCCCAGTCGTACTGCACAGACACAGAATGCCTTCAGGAATGTGAGTAATTGTTCATATCAGGTTCATGGACATAAAATGAACTGCAATAATTAAAACACAGTCTGAGTGTTCTTTAAAATGCAGCAGTTGATTTAATGTTATAGGAATATATTACAATAAATCAAATACTACAGTAATAAAATTGATATGCTGGGGGCGTAATTTCTAACAATCTGTGATGAACATTTGTACATTAGAAGCAGCATTGATGAGAATCCTGGAGGTATCAATAAACCAGCATAACTGTCAATCAGTCCCCAAGCATTACTGAATCTTACTGTTAGCCTCCAAATACGATGATTTGGGGAATGAGAGGGGAAAATTTGGAAGGTGCTTTATTTTTCCTCCTCAGATTCAGAACATTCTAACCAATGAAGACTAGATACTGGGCACATATGCGCACATATGTTCACAGCTGGGGCTGGGTGATGAACTGTCAGTACTGTGACCCCGCTACTCCACTGTGAGGAAGTGGAGGCTCTGACATAGACCATGATTGCATCTCTGTTGATTTGGCACCTGTGTAGTTAATGAAGCAGAGGACTGATGTGTACACTTCTTTGGAATTTGCTGTGAAGTGCATCAAAAAACCTCTCCCAAACAGTGAACAGTACTAGGTCAGTCAAACATTAGCAGAATCGACAGTGAAGCATAGCTGTGCGGAGATTATGCAGTAATGTAAGCATGCCCTGAGACACTGAGACACTCCCTGAGACACTCTTTGTGAGCTAGAGGGAATACTGTCAAATGTGTGCAAATAAAAGTGAAGTGGATCTCTTTTTCCTGTATCACTTTACCAATTGAGCATGTGGACTCACTCAGCTTGAATCAGGACTGCTGTAATGCTTTGAGGGAGCAGCAAGCACCTGAGCAGTGTTCTTGTAAGCAAGAGCTGCTGGTGCCTATATCTTTTTCAGGTCTAGGAGCAGTGCAGGCAAGGTTTCCAGCATCTTGGGGAGAGTGCATGTCTTTGTTCACTCTTATGTTCCTTCCTCTTCACTCCCCTGTAAAGCCTGTTTAGAAATGGGCATGCAGCTCAGACTTGCTCTGGGCTCTGGCAGTGTGAAACAATCCCAGATTCAGTGCCATGCTGGGCTGAACGGGAAAAACAGAGCTGCCTCACATAACCCCTGAGGAAAAGATGGTGTAGTGCACATGTGCTATACAGTGCTGCTGACTTACTCTTTCTTTATGGGCTTTGTAAGTTACGCTGTCTGTGACTTCCATCACTTGTCCTCTTCCAAATACACCTGTCCAAGGGCAGACTTTTTAGTCTCCCACACCTTAGACTTCTATATAGTTTTTTTAATCACAAGCATGTAGGAGAGGGAAAGAGGGAAAGATGATGGGAGGCTGAATGTTTTCTATATTAGAAGGAGGCACAGACAGGGTGTGGGGCTTTCTGAGTCAAAACCAAGCGGGTTATTCTCACTTATGCATTGGGAGTCTTGGATCATCATTATTTATGAAGCTTTTAGACTAAGGACTGTATTAATGAATAAATTCTGATATGTGTGGGCACCAAGCTTGTGGGATAGCTTTAATGTTACCAAGCTATAGTACAGTGGGGATTTGCATGGTTTGCAACAAATAGCTTTCCATTCTGAGATTCTTGCAATAACTGGCTGTGCAGATGCAAGCAATTTGGCAGCAATTGTTCCAAACCAGTGGTTTGTTTCAAAAACCAAAGCAAAAATTACAGAGTAAATCTTTTCCTATGTTATTATATTGCTTAAATTTAGTTCTAGCAAAGGTATTTTTCTGCTGATGCAATGATACAGCCTGGATATTTGTCACATTACTTTGTGGTGCTTCTGTGATGCTATGCTTGTGCCAGTCTGTAAGACCCCAGGAGTCAAAGGCAAAAATAAAGAGATTTAGCCAGGATAAGCTTCTAGAGATGTTTTCAGAAACAAATTAAAATAATTCTGGGCCAATCTTCTGTCCATTGCTTCATCCTGTTTTATGAGCTGTAAAGCGCTGAGCTTACGTTTGAGGTGGGTCTCCTCTTCCCTAGGTCCCACAGCTCCACTTCCTGTTGACTTCGATTACTCATTTCAGAATCTCGATATGAACAAGTTTGTTTCACTCTCACCAATTCACTCATTCCCAGAATTTGGTCTTCCTTCTGGAAGCACAGCTGGGAATGTTGTCATACACAGATTCTTAAGTTGCAAGGTTGTGGAATAACTGATGAGATGTACGTGGTTGTGTTTTGGAAGACGTCAGGGCTGGGGTTCAGCCAATGTCACAGCAACATCATGTGTTGTGCTGCTGCTACCAGCTGGAAATTTTCAGAAACACCCTCTGTTGATTCTTCTGAGCATGCTTTGTTTTTTCAACTCTTGATTTCGATTCTTTTTTTGGAGCCATATCAAGGCAATAGTACCAGGTTTCCCTCATTCACTTTTTTGTGTTATTATCTATAAATTCTTACTTGCAGTTGTTGGCACGATTATGTCATGGTGACTTCCCTGCAGAGTTTCCTGCCAGGGTCAGGACCAGTACTTTTGGATTTAGGTATAGGAAGATATAAGCACCACTTCAACAAGTATTTGGGCACTCTACTTGATGGCCGTTCATCTGCTGGTTCTCCATCAGAGTAACATTAAACCATGTCTCAGAGTCTGATGTCTGTTCCCTCAATTTCAGTGGGTGCCTTGCAGAAAAGAAAAGGTTTTAAGTTTTGAATAGGCAACACATTTAATATTCTGTTAGGATTGCTAATGCTCAGCAAATCAGAAGATCTTAGAGGTTCCCTTGAAATGAGGAATAAGAGTGGTAATTCTTTTCTGAATTCTGTCTAACGCAAGTGGAGCACAGAGGTTCTCTGACATGTGGCAGTTGCAACATCAGTTGCAACTAGGTTGATCCAGCCTAGGGAGGATCCCAGCTGGGACTGATCTTCTCTGATGGCTCATGGCCCTTCACAGTCAGCCTTCCCTGTCAAAGGAAATGACGGGCTATTGCCTGAGTTTTTCCTGTGTTCTAGCAATTCCCAGATGTTGTGACCTCAATTTACCACATTCATATTTTCAGCACTATTCTCAGTGCTCTGCTAGGTTGTAATATGGTCAGAGATGACTGTCTCAAATGTTGTCTACTCTACTTCCAAATTTTTATGCAATTTAAAATGAATACGTATATGTGATTCATATTCATTTGTATTCATCTAGGGCAGTCACAGCAGCCTAACCTAACAGCTTGAAATGTCTGCCAACTCTTCCCTCCCTTTTCTGGGAATTCCCTTCTCCCTTCCTCTGCTGCTCAAATCTGTTTTGGCTTTCTTTGGGTTCTTTATCCCTGTCTTTGAAAGTGTCAGCTTGCAGGCATTATCTCCTGAAGGTCCCATGGGCTCTTTGTCTTCCCTGATGATTCATTTCTAAAATACTTCTCTTCCTTCTCTTCATACAGTTTTATGCCTTTTCTTCACAGAACAAGCAAGGCTTACAGCATCATGAAAAGAACACATAAGTCAGAGGCCATGCTCTTGCCTTCCTGCATGCAGATGTTTAACAGTTTTTACCAGGGGTCAATCTGTTTGTACTCCAAAAGAAGGTATTTCTACCATGAGAGGGCAGACAAAAAGCACCACATGGAATACACTTTTACAGTAAAAGAAATGAAATTTCTCCTCTTTCTTTAGAGTACAGCCTCACTCTGAAGGAGGCTTAGTGCAGTTTAAGGGCACTAAATTCATGTAAGGGTATTTAACGTGGGCACTTAGTAGTTTTAGTATTGTATTCTTGTTATTTCATTTGCACAATCAGGACTTGGTTGACCTTTAACCTTTAAAAGATCTTTTTACCAAACTCATAATTTTAATAGCTTTTACTGCCTTCTAGAACCTCAAATGAATCTGCAAACATCTGTCACAAAGGATTTTTTTTCTACTTCCCATTTCTTTCTGAAAGAAGACTAGTTTGTGTGGCCTAGTCTCTGCTTCTGTAGGAAAAAGCAAGTCCAAAAACTGTATCTTGTACATGGAACAACAGATAGGATTCACCATAGTCATTAACTCCTGTGGGAATTAATCCCACAATCTCAGACCAGCTTGTCATAAAGCTTTCTCCTGCAGAGAGATAATTCAGCCATGCTGTAAAAAAACCCAAAAAACTTCCAGGTAACCACAGGGCCAGAACTGCTCACAGGCATCATTCAGAAGTGTGTGGATAAATATGTATGCCAAACCCAAGGGACCAGATACTTTGAAAATAAAGACCAGTGTTGCATGTCTCTGTGACATGGGAATATGTACTGTTAAATTCTGTACTAGTTGGTGTGTCTGGAGCACTGGAGATTAATAACCAGATCCATCCATCAAAATGGGGGGTGGCAGGAACATTCATCTCAGACCAGGACAATCTTCTATCGATCTAAAAATAATAGAAAATACCATTCACAGGTGCTCTTAGAGGATAACCTTTATTCTTCAAGGAATCAAAACATCACTTCTAAATTACTTGCGAAAAAGTGCCAGTAACAGATAAAGGAACTGTGACTGCAAACTCTTAAAAAGATCTTTTTTTTCTGCCTGTCACCATAAATTCCATCCTGCTTGGTTTCACCTTCACTCAACTGTTCTTTATCCATAAGCTGGTTTTATCTGATTATTTTTTGATCTTAGGGATGGATGTCTTTGTAGCAAGATTGTTGTTTCCTACATAAAACTGCTTCTAGTAGCTGAAATAGCTTCCTGTCTGTACTCTTGATTTGTGATGTAAGAAAAGTTGGATTCAACTCCACCTATGTGAAATTTTGCTTATTATCATCTTTCCCATAAGAGATTAAAGTAACAGATTCTGAAATATCTCACATCCTTATTAAAGCACATGGTCATTTGTGAGAGATGTGGGTTTAACAGTTCCTTGGAAAGGGTAAACATTGTTGTGTCTGTTTTAGTGTCTGGCATGCATTGAGTAGGTAGTACAGGGCCAGTTAGATCAGCTGTTGTCTTCCTTAACTTAGTTCAGAACACGTTTCAGCACGTTTGGTTCCATCTAAACTGTATTACAACACAGGCTGGAAAAACTGTCTTGCAATGAACACCTGTGGTGTTTTCCTCTGTGCTCCCTTCCCTGAATAGTAGCATGACCTGATCTGGCATCCTTTGCTTACCCCAACTTTTGCTTAACCACCACAGACCCTCAGTGCACTTATGTTCAGCAAAAATTCCAGAAGGCAGTCGGACTAGTCCGTTTCTGCATTGTATGGGGAATCCTGACTAACAAGTCATCTGAATTTTCAGTCTTCTACCAGAAATATTTGCCAAAGCAGGTACTTCAAGCCTTCTTACTTGTTGCTGAAGGTAGTCTCGGAGTGGCTATTAATGTTGTCTGGAAGCCCCAAAACAAAGCAGTTGTTCTTTTCATGCCAAATTATATGCTAGTCTCCTGGATAGATAAAGATTTTCCAAGATTAAAATATTGATATATGCTGCTAATAATAATAATAATAATAATAATATTTTTGTCAACAAAACTGAAGGTCTAAACTCTTACCTTCACAATTCCATATTCTTTCAAAATCCAATGTGTAACAGTTTAATTAATTAAAGGCTGTAGTTTTCTTATTTATATTCTGTGCACTATGCCATCTCCTCCATATACAAAGCTCTTTATTCACTCAGATTTTCAAAAGAATTCTCACTTGTAATTGCATTGAGTTCTAATAATAAAATTCCTCTACATTAGCAATATCTTGAGTTTTGAAATGTCTATATTTTGGACACTTGAAGGGCAAAAGCAGTTTCATTTGCTTATACATGTTAATGGTGGTGTTTGTGCTGTGAGAAGCATGAGCTTCTAATGCATGGAAGTTTTTGATTCTTTGACATTTTTGAATGCATGTGATGTCAGTAAAGGACACCAGTCCAACAGCCCCAACTCATGAGGCCTCACTCCCAGAGCAGCACTGTGGAGAATGGCATAGCTGTAAGATTTCCTGCAGGGCTCCTCTGCTGTGTTATGAACAAACCCTTTCCATGGAAGAGCCTCTGCTAGCAAGGCTACCCAGGATGATGGTGATGAGGGTGGTTCTGTGGTATCAGCGTTAACCTTTAAGGAAATTATTCCAGCAGGGTCTAAGTTATCAAGTAAATGTTAAATAAGAACACTCCAACCAATACTGAATCCAGACTTGTCTCCATAATCGGGTGATTCACATAAGACAACTTGAAAATATGACAGATACAAGTATCCCTGTGGAATTTACTGGATGTTAAAATGTTAATCTAGAGTAATAAAATAGAATAGCTCTTCTCTTTCTGAAGGTTACTCATTATAGCTGTATCAGTTGATCATCTAGATCATTAATGAAGATGTTAGGCCTTCAGATAGTATAATAAATGGGTTCATGTGAGTACCACAGGTAATTATCTATACATGGGTTTACACTTCAGCTGACAAGATTAGTTACTCTTTGATTACTTGAAGCTATCTTTAAGAGGAGAAGTTTTTTTAAAATGTGTAGGTGTTTGCAATAGTTTCTTGACCTAAACAGATCAGCCATTTCCAACCTGAAGGTATTTTCTTAAATTTATTTCTACGTGTTGATGTTTCAGGCATTCTGTATAGAAATTTGGTGTAAAATTTTTATGTTGTGTTCCTGAACTTCACTTTGGAATGTATCTCTGCAGCATTTTTTCACCTCCTGCCAGGAGAAATACCACATGATCTGGATGATCAGTCATGGAGATCTGGCATATTGACACCGAAACATCTTCAGACAAACTCTAAAGAAATAACTTAGAGTCAAGAAATTGATTACCGTTTATTTGCTCCCTTCTTGCTAGAAATCAGCATGTTCTCTCTGTGGGGCCCCTGACAATGAAGCCTAAGCTTTCATCAGTTTAGTCTTTCTGTTTTATTTGTTTGAGGTAAAAAAAAAAAACAAAAAACAAACAAAAAACAAAAAACAAAGACCAACATACATATGGAGAGTTTTCCTACATAAATATATTTTGCATGAAGTTTGATTTCTTAAAAATAAAGTTTGATTTCTTAAATGTGAAGAATGTGTTTATCATCTCCAGTTCACTAGGAGCTAATATGATTTAAGAAATATTCATGATAATTCTAAGAATACCAGTGAAATATTATGAAATAGATTGTCTTTTCAAATGGGTAAGAAACGTGACAAAAAAATACAGTATTACTGTCTCAAAGCTGAAATGAGGGACTAATCAGAACACTCAATTGAAAAAGATTTCAGGGATTTTTTCCTGAGATTGCATTTTTGGTTTCACTTGGGAAAAAGAACTCTGTTGTTACTCTAGTATAACTTGAGTTTTTCTTGTCTGTAGTGCCAGGACCAAACTCTTCCAGTGACAATGGCATCAGCTTTGCCATGATAATGATGGCCTGGGTGGTGATTGCACTTGTCTTGTTCTTACTGAGACCAAGTAATCTCAGAGGATCAAACACAGTCGGAAAGCCAACCAGCCAACACAATGTAAGTACAGCTTCAAGTGCCCTGCAGGGAGACTCTATAATGGCTTAAATCTATTTTGGTGTAATACACACTTATAATAAAAATGCGGCAAACCCCAGATGAAGGGAAGAAATGATGGTGTCTGGCTCCAGATCAGAAGGCTGAAGGATGGCTTTATTAAAACTATACTATATTACATTAATATACTACTTAAACAGATGCTATACTATTCTACATACTTACTTCTTACTTACCTATCTAACTACAAACTTGTGACTCTCTGCTGAGAGTACAAGACACAGCTGGATCCGATTGGTCATTGAACCCAAACAACCTTCACTAGAATCCAGTCAAGCAATCACTTCAGGTAAACAGTCTCTATACCATATTCCACATGGGGAAAACAAAGGAGCAGAGATAAAGATTGTTTTCTCTTCTTCTCTTTGTGCTTCTCCTGAGAGACAGAATTATGTCTCTCTGTCCAGAGAATGTGAATGTCACACACACTGTCTTAAAGTAGTTTTTTCCCATTTTTTTCAATTTATTTTCTCGGGACTCCATTAAAAATTTAAATGTGTTAGACTAAAGTGGAAGAAATCATGAAGGCTAAGTCGGGGATGGAGCAGGTGCAGTATCCCTGGACACTGTCTGTCCCTGGATGAAACTGCTGCCTGCCTTCTTAGGTGAAAGGGGACAAGCACAGCTTTAAGAGAAGTCAGTAAACAAAATTACAGCATGATACTTTGACAAGGGTGGTCTTTGTCCTAGATGTCGATCATGGAAAAATCTCAATTAATACAGGAAAAAGTATAGGTTTTTGATGGTCATTTTTTCTAATTATTTTAATAGATATTGCATGAAAGAAAACACACACTTCCGAGTTCTTCTATTGCTAAATCCTACTATGTGAAACACTGTTTCTAATTCTGTACTTGCCTTTTTCTTTTTCGTTTCTTCTCCCAAGGGACAAGAACCACCAGCCCCACCAGTGGACTAGAGCATTCGGTATTGGGAAAGTTCAGCAGCTAAAACCTTGCACGACCAAATGAACGAAGTGACCAGATTACTCCTAACCTCCGCTCAATGTTTTTTGTTTCTCATTTATATAGAGCAGAGTTATCACTCAGCAGTAATCTTCATAAACTGCTTTCAGCAACTTCAATTTTAAGTTAATTTTTGCTTTGTATTTTATTACAATTCCTATAAGATTGTAATTTGAATAATGGTAAGGCATTGCAGGGGTTTTTTGGTTGTTACTGTTACTGTGGACATTCCACTCAATCTCTTTCTGTTCCAGTGATCCTAATTTCTTTGCCGTGATTTCTGATATGCATTGAATGAAAAAGAAAATCCCAGTCCACCTACAAGAATGGAAGGTTACTGTCCTTTCTTCAGATTGATTCATACTTCTTCTCTTGTATGCTTTGAGAGTTACATTATGGCTGGAAATACTTAGTTATGCGCTGAAAAATAGAAATTGTTTTATATTTGCCCTGGTTTCAGAGCAGCTTTTATTCTGGTCTTCAGACCACTAACACAGTTTTCAGGGTTGCTGGCAAAAGCATGGATTGTCCACTAGAATTATACTGTATGTGTGCATGCACACGTAAGTGAACATGACAATTGCCACTGTCAAAGCTTTATCTATATATTGGGAACTTTACACAAAAGATTACACCACCAAAAAAAGTTGATTCAGCCATTTTCATTAATGAATTGGATGTCTTATTCAATATGGTGTGAAAAAAACATACTCTAAACCCAGGTGTGTTTACTTATAGACTTTATCAAAAGAAAAATTTAGTAAGAAGAACTTGGTAGAATTTTCTGTCCTGGCATAGTCTTTTCATAATTGGTACCGTAATGAGTTTTTAGCCATGATATAATGGATATTGGACAGGATGAAATCATACCAAGAAGTTACCACGGTTACCAACTTTTGGTATACAACATGTACTGGATTATTCAGGTTTTTTCACCTGTATGTTATCAGCAATTCTTAACATTTCATCCTTATCTACTAGTTGTAATTGCAGAATAACAAACTTGCAGGTGACTACATATGGCATGTCTCTTCCATCTAATAAATGTGTGTATGTGTGGTATGTTTAAGTGTGTGTATGTGTGGCTGTGCACGCACTTGTGCACATCTCCCATTATGGCAAATGGGAATGACTTTTTTTATGTACATTAATTTAAGAACATTTTAAAGATGTACAGAAAAGCAACACTGTATATTTTTCTTGTTCAATTTGAAAAAGTGATCGGAATAATGTAAAGAACATTTTTATGTTACCAACATGAAACTTCTTTCCTTAAAGGTCAGTAGAACAGACATATGGGAATTCTAAGCCTTACTCTACAAACCTTTATTTCATGAGGACTTTAGTTATGGAGCTGAAGGAACTAACTGTTAAAGTTCCAAAAGGTTTGTATTAATGGGCTCTAACAAAAATCTCACATCAGATCTCATGGTTGACAGATGCAGGGTTTTGCTCTTCAGGGTAAATGGTGAGCCAGCTAAGCATCCTTGTAAAGGTACAGTGTAGACCTGAAGAAGGGCTTCTGTGATTTGATGTAATTGACCTTTGAATTTCCATGGAATACTGTGCTCCCAAGCATGGGAGCATGTTTAAAAAAAAAAAAAAAAAAGAAAAAAGAAGATTGGGCCAGGTGCTCTCAGTGACATCAGTGCGGTGCCATGTAAAGCAATGAAACTGCAGGAGAGAGGCTGAGAGAATTTGTCCCATTATGTCTATTAATGTATAGGCCACAAACACTGTGTAAAGATGTCACTGGGACAAGCACTCTGCCAGTGCTTACTTTTTGCCTTCTATGTACATTTATGTTTGGGATGCTGTTCAGAACAAGTAATACAGCATCATTTTCTTGAACCCACAAGGAAACGTATATAATCTCCCACACTGACCTTTTTTCTCCAAGGATTTTTGGCCAGAATTCTTTACTATTGGAGGCATAAAACAATAATAATTGATTAAAAAGCCAACTGAACCAGGCTTCTATTCAGAGCACTACTCCTCATCCTATTGGGAGTTGGTGAGATTTACAGAAGATGCTCCTCACTTGTGAGGATCGGTCTCACTTGCATGTCTGTTTATGTATTTATAAAACGTGCCACCTAAACCTCTAAGAGTCTTAGCAAATGAATGTTTTGTTCAGAGGAATGTTGTGGTTTACCTTTGAATGAAATGTCTTTGCTTAAAATTCCTCTAATTGTCCCAGTGATTTTATACATGTATGCTTTCCTCATGTAAATTGCTATTTTAAATTTTCTATGTAAAAGAAAAAAAACATTGGAAATATTTTATTGTAAAATGTTTTACTAAAGAGCCAGGCCACTATCCCACATCAAAATGTCCGCCTCTTAAATTCAGATACTCTCTCCAAGAGATAAAATTCAGATCAGCACTCTTAATTCAAATAAAAGTAAGTAACCATAGGACTGTATTTTGCCACTCTTGCTTGTGTTAAATAGTGCCTTACTCATCAAGTAGTTGCACTGAAGTTTGTGGAACTACTCTGAGATAATGTACTAGTAGCAGCTTTAGTAAGGGTGGCAGAAATCTGGCCTTTAGTGATGTAATTTGTGATTAAATCATTGTATCATGGTTACGGATGTTTATGGTAAATTTTGGGAAGAGATTAGTGGTATGCAAACTCCAGGGCATGATCAGTTCTGTAATGATGGTTTTAAGCTTGGTTAGTCAGAGATGCAAGTTGTAGCAACTTGGAAAATATGGAGGGAAATTTACAATTATACCTTAACTTTGTTAAAACAATAGTATTTTTAGAGTCTGCTTAACACAATTACTATACTCTGAAATGAGAAATCTTATGTATTCATGCACTGTCTGCAGATCACTTAGCCTTGTAATATTAATAATTGAAAAAGGAAGAGTGAAGATGTCATGTACTTAATGTAAATTGGTGGTTTAAAATATCTGAATTATGCCAAACAAAAAATCATCTGTGCCATTTGCAGTTTCCTAGTAATCTTTTACTGAGTACTTGGATTGGGATAAAGGGCTTGTACTATGCACTTTTTATTGACTTAACAAAATAAATAGCAATCATTAGTAAACTTTTGTCTTTGTTTCTTAGTTTTTATATAAGATATAGGACTGCACCAACCTATCAATTTCTAAGGTAATTTGAAATAATTTATGAGTCAGTAAAAATAGTGTGTCACCTGTGTAACTTTTAAAATGTAAATTCTAACTTTTCTAATGGACACTTGTCCGCTGTATGTATCTCAAGCAAGTCAGAACAAATAAAAAGCAGTTTCCAAGGTTTAAGATACTTTGATGATCAACATGGTTACCTCTGCCTTTTGCTCTTTGAAGTAGTTATGCAACCTAGGAAGGTCAAAATACAGAAAAAAAAGAGTAATGACAAATATGCTGATTGTGTTACTTTGTTTTAGATCAAATCCTACTATTTTGGGATTGCAATCTATTTTCCAGTTCTTGATCTTGGCAGTGTTGGAGCCAGAGCTGCTTTGAGGAAGGAAGATGCTGCAATGGCTCTAAGGCAGTGCGTAGGAGCAGTAGAGACCTGCTGCTTCCTCACTGTTCCCATGAAGTGCAGCACTCTTTCTGGAAGCAGAGCACAAAATTCTGAGCACTGCCTCAACAGCAACTCAGATCCCTCATTAGGGATTCCTGTGCTAATCTGAGGAAGAAAAGGAGAACCAGGGGAGCATTAGGGTTTAAAATAATATACAGCTATCCAGAGATAGTGGCAGTAAATACCAGAGAATCAGAAACAAAATCAGAATAATATAATATTAACAACAACAAATAACAGATGTTTTAGGCATTTGAGTCAATCTAAACAGTACAAGACCTTACTCAAATATCAATAATGTCTGCTCATCAAAATTTATTCTTTACTCAAACATGAGATTATAAATAACCCCTGAAACTAAAGTTAAACTTCTAAGTACACTTGTTAAAATGTTTGCCAAGGATGCAGATGCCTATTGAGAAAAGTGATGCAGAAAAAAATTGCCACAAATCTAAATTCATATTTTTGAATAGATCTGTACAAGGCCTAGCTGTTCAAGATCATCGGTAATTTGAAATTACTCTGCCCCAAAGCCTGAAAAAAAAAAAAAAAAATTACCCTATTTAGGATGTTTGGGGAAAATACACCAAATAATTGCAGCAAAATATTCCATTAAGTGAATTCCTTGCGAAAATGGACTACTTACATCCTTTTCTCCTTCTCTTTATTTCTCCATTACCAGCCAATAGCCTACAGTGCCATTTACTGCAAAGATCTGCATTTTGGGGTGAGGGAAGAAGCAGAATATTCTATGCTGAACCACATCCTCACTTGTAAAACAACACAACTCTTACCAACTTCCAGGCAACATTAGCTGAAGATTTTTCTTTTCATATACGAAAAGTAACCGAACACTTGTATCAAAATTGCCAACTCCCATAGCAGACACTTTGTAGTTAAATGTAATAGCTGGAAGGATCTGGCTTCCACACTACCTTTTTAACATCTGCAGGTCAGAGCATTGGTCAGAGGGGGTTTCTGAAACAAATGTGCTTCAATATTTGGCAATATATATTAATTCACCCTATATATACAGCATTTTAAAGGTTTCACTCTTCTTGCTTTATGGAAAGTGTTACTGTAAAATACTTAATGAAAATAAAGCAGTAATTTATTATCAAAGATCACATGTAGCAAAGTTTAAATAAGCAGTCCTTTGCATTTATAGGTTTTGTTGTTACATCTTTCAAGCTATGGATGATGAAACAGAGGAATCATTTTTGTGACTATGTAGTTTTCAGACTTATAACTGGTTTAAAATTAATTTCTCCTGCTGCAAAAACTGTCCTTAAAATCTAGAGATGAGAAAATATATTTTCTTTAGCAGACCAGTGAAAAACCCCACCACTGTACAACATTCTGAAGATCACAGCCATTGGTTCGATATAAAAAGTAAATCTTAAAAAAGGTGTTCAGTTTAGGAGAAAACTTGAAATGATAAATGATGAGATGAAACTGATTAGCAAGAAAACAACCCAAAGAAGCCTCCATAGGACTGGTACTACACCAAACACCACGGGTAATGCATCAAAATCTGCTTTCTTGTGATGATGAGTAAAAATTTGGTTTCTTCAACTCCCTTAGTGATTTCATGCAGTCTTGTTTGAAATAGAAAATCCAAATAATCATTCTCCCCTTCGTCAAACATTAGCTTGCAATATGAATCACAAATGCATCTTGTCTTTGACACTCCCTCCTGCTGTATACTTGTGTTGGGCTTCAGTATATAAGGGGAAGAGATTAAGCCAAATTAGCTTTTTGCTATACTGTGAGGGTAGATCAGATCTTCACCTTATTTTATGCAAACAGCTCTTATGGCAATGGGACTGCTCAGCTGAGTAAAGGATGCTACAGGATGATTTCTCTCCAACGGGGCAGTGATGAAAAGCAGTGCCTTATCTGGCTGCTCTTACTTCCATTGCATTAGTTCCAGCATTTCATATTTCCTTACTGTTCTGTTGAGATGGCTGTTAGCCTGAAATGGCTCTCCTGGTGGGAGCTGCAGTGTACCCCGTGTTCAAAAAGCAATGCTGCTGCCCACAGCACTGCTCCTGGAGGAACAGCTTTGATGTCTGGCATGAACTGTATGGTTTCCAAAAAAACATCAGAAGAAAAAAAAAGAGGCACTTAGAAAACAACAGATAGGCCTCCAAAAGTAATCATGCCTGGAAGGAAGTGTGAATAATTTCTCTGAAAACTGAGAGCTTTAAGTAATGTACTTAGAGAAAGGTCATGTACTGGGAAACAAAATGTTGTGCAGTAACTTAAAGAATGGGGTTTGACAGGATATTTTCATCAGAGTTCTCAGATTGCCCTTCCTCCAGCTTTCAAAAGTTTCAATCCCGCATGGAACTGTTGTTTTATTTACATGGCAATATTGTACATGAGACCTGATAAGGTTGTTACCAAGATGTTCCATGTCCTATGCAAACAGGCATGTTTAACCTGACCAGAGATTCGCTGCATTTTGCAACAAATTTTACCAATAACTTCAGTTTGAGAGGCTGGTTGTCAACAGCAAAGAAAATACTGTATTAGATTAATCATAAGATGTTTAGGCAAACTGTCAGACTGTTCAGCAATGTCAAAGTTCTGGTGAACCAGAGAGGTGGACATGAGGAGAGGTGCAAATAGGGACATGCCGGGCAGAAAATGTCTCTTGTATCAAGACAATGTTGGCTCTGAGCACACATAGAACTCAGGTTCTCATCTGCCTGTGTTCAAAAATGACATATGGCTGCTTTATGCAGCTGTTGGAGCCTTTTCAACAGGCACGCGCAGTCCCACATGTCCTGAATAATCTCTGTAGCTGCATCTCCTTCCTTCCTCTTCACATTGTAAGGTACAAGGCACAGATTCAAATACTGAGCCAACTGGTCTTCTGGGCACTTTTGTGCCTCAGGCTGGGACTGCTGCTGAGTACCTCGGATTTCCCGGTTACAGGTGCAGTTATCTCCCAGCTGTGCTTTGTCAAAAGTTAAAGAAAGGTTTGACAGACAACAGTGGTTGTTGAATCTGTGTCAGATATTAGTGTCAGAAACTGATTACACAAACTCAGCTGCCTTTAGTTAATGATCAGCTAAATCTGGTTGGCAATCAGTCTGACATTAAACAATAACCAGACAGGATTCAAAACCTTAATATCCAAGGTTCTTTGCTGGCTTTTCCTCCCACCTCCAACATCAGGATGCCAGCCAAGAGATTTATGCAATCACGAACTTGCTTGCTCTTTGTCTTCCCTCTCCTTCCCCTCATCCCCCAAATCCTTAAAAAAAAATCATGATTTTTCCCTTGCATAACAGAACAGATTGTACATAGGAGGTGAAAAGTGGCCCCTCCACCCACCTTTGGCATTCAGATGCTCTTTGCTCAGTAGTTTCTGGGAAGGCAGAGGTGTGGCCTCAAACCCACTCCCCAATATGCTAGAAGAGGGATTCACCTGACTTAGTCAATTGCCAATGCTAAAGAAAAACATACACCTGAAACCCCATTCCTCTTGTTACTTAGTTTACTTATCCTGCACTGCAAAAGTATTCAGTCTACACTAAGCCTTCAAAAAAATAGAGCAGAATTCACAACTGTTATTTTAAAGAATGACCAACAGTGGACCAGTCTCATCTGCTTTGCAGCAGCCTTACATAACCTTTCTTGCCTTACATGCCATTGGAAAAAATTCTACATCCTGGTAAATGATGGGCCTGCCTCAATGGAAAAACCAAGAAGATCCCATCCAATAACTCAGATTTTTTTCTGTAAGAAGAGGGGAGACCCAAACTTCATATCATTTATTTGCTATGCCTTTGAACTCTGCATTTTAAAATCTGCCTGTAGTGCCCTCACCACCAGAGTGTAGGCTATAGGGAAAGAACAGCAGCCCTCCTCATCCTTTCACAGAATCAGTTAGGTTTGAAAAGCCCTACAAGATCATGCAGTCCAACCTTTCAGGTTAAGTTGTGCTGTTTGCATGAGGGAATGTGAGATCAACATCCCAGGCAGGAGTGTGACTGTCTACCAGTGAAGGTCCTTTACTTCAAGAAAAGGGACTGGGGTCCATTGCCTGTTCCAAGGGTTCTTCAGACATTTGAAACAGCTCTCAAATAATAGACAACAACCCAGACCTTTCTCCTCCCAGGAAAGGGCTATGATTACCAGATAAAAATAAAAAGATCCCTTTCGAAGCTCCTTGGCAAGTAGCACAGATGCAGGTGGAGTGTTAGATCCACGTGTTTCTTTATAATCCTCAGGACATGGCACTCTCCTGAGGTAAGTATGCCTGAACGCCCCCCAGCCTACGAAGGCTCTGAAGCTCTTGCCCTCATTCTTAGCAAACTCAGTAACTGGGAGGTATTAGCTGACTCTAATGACCTACTGACTACCACACATACACCAGCAGGCAGAGGGAAGTCCTCACACACACCCAGCCTTGCAGCCTTCCTCTTTCTAGAAAATCCACTCCTTGTGTGCCAGGCACGCACAAAGCACACTTACCAACACCCTCAGCAGATCGCTCAAACGATCTGAAGTGATTTTGGCTGTGGCTGGTACAGAGGCACCAGATAACATTCTTGCAGTACAAATGTATGCATTCATGGCTATTCTGAGACCTAAGGAGATAGATGGGGTTTCAAAGAGGATGGTATAGCTGAAACTGACTTCTGTGTCACTCACTGAGCTTCTATTTGCTTTGATTAGGTTTCCCTGGGGGAAAAAAAAAAACAAAAAACCCACAAACCTAGACGTGTTTAAAACTGACACATCTGTGCCAGTAAGCAATGAGAAAAGGTATGACTTGTTTTTACTTCAGAATAAACACAGTGAACCCTGCACCTTTGCCAGGCAGTTCATTGACTAACCACGCTGAATCTGCCAGGATCCTGCACTGCCTGCAAACCTCAGTAGGCTCTTTCAGTAGAAACACACGTATTTCACACATTTCTAAAGGACCTGTGATTACAGTATGTACTCACTCAAATAGGTAGATATTCTTCTAGAGAAAGAGGAGATCCTCCAAAGTAGTAATAGGATAAGATATAAAACAGAAATAATGATTAAACTTTTAAAAATATATATTAAGAGCTATGGATGAAAATGCCACATAAGAAAAAGGCAATTCTTTAGTCACTTTGATAAGAACACACATGTATTATCCACCTAGACTGGCAACACTTAACATAGAAATTGTAATCTGTTTAAAGTCTAAATCACTACAATAATACAGATGGAGCAAAATCCCACACCCAGCATCTAGGAGAGGCAGTGTAAGTGAACTTAAATGTACTGGAGAAGAAAAGACACCCAATTTCTCACAATCTTTCTGCTCCCAAAGTCAGATGTAGTATACTAATACCATATCATGTTTATATAAAAGGCAAGAGCAGTATCCGAGAACTTTAATACTGCTAGGCAAGAGGTCCCTGGGCTGTGCCCAGGTCACAAGAGTGCAAGCTTGTTTTATTTCCTTCTTCTGGGCAATGTTCGCCACTGGACTTTAAAAGTGTAAACTTTAAGCACTGAACTGTACTCTAACCCATCCACGTTTCCCTTCACTTCTCTTTGTTGAGACCGTGCTACGGCACAGGAGAATGAACACCGCTTTCTTTAGTTCACAGTAACCATAGCTGAAGGACAAAAAATTATTCAACCACAATTCTCTTACAAAAATACCCTGAGGCAGAAGCCAGGAGCAGTTCAGCGGCGCAGTTCAGCGGCGCAGCCCCGCAGCTCCCAGCCGTGCCCGGGGGCCCTGCGGCCCCTGAGCCGCCCGCGCCGGGCCGGGCCTGCCCGAGGCGTCCCGCGGCCATTGGCGGGGGAGCGCCGGGCGGGGGCAGCGCCGGGCGGGCGGGCCGGCGCCGTTCTCCGCCCCCAGGGGAAGGGGAAGGCGGCGCGGCTCCGCTCGGCGGCCTCGCCATGAAGCCGCCGCCTCGGGCCCGCCGCGGCCCCTTAAATAGCGGCCGCCGCCGCCGCTGCCGCTTCCTTTGCAGCGGAGCGTCGCGTTGAGCTCGTTGCGCATCCTCGCCGAGCATCCCCGCCGCAGCGCTCCCGCTCGTCCCGCGGCGCCGGGACCGGACCGCGCCTGCCTGCCCTCGGTGAGTGTCCGTGCTGCGGCTGCGGTGCCGGCCGCGAGTGCCGCCGCTGCCGCCCCGGGGGCCCTTCCCGCCCCGGAGCTCGGGGCCGGGGCGCGGCCGGGGAGCCGCTCCCTTCCCGCCGCGCTCCCGGGGATGGAGCCCGCGGCGTCCGCCCGGCCCGGGGAGAGCGCGGCGGCTCGGCCCGCACCCTTCTCCAGGGAGGCAGCGGGAGCTGCGGCCTCCCTTTCCCGGCCGAGGGGCTGCAGGGGCGGGCGCGGCCCGGGGTGCCGAGGCTGGGGCCGCGCCGGTGCCGCCGAGCGCCGTCTGCAGCGGCGGGCGCCGCTGTGCCTGTGCCGGGGCTGCCCGGACTGCATCGGCAGCTCCTCGGCACCAGGGTGTGGTGTTCGGGCTGCCGCGACTCACAGCCGCCACAGAAACGCTGCTTTGGTGGTCTGTGTATGCCGGCGATCCGGAGAGCGGCAGGCTCCAAAACCTTCCCGGTTTGGAGAGAGGAGTAGCAGCTCATTTCAAGCGATCAGCCGTAAGGAAACGCCTCTGTGGGTCGCAGCATAATAAAATCTGAAATCACTGATATTCTTTGTTTGCCTTGATTTGTTGGCTGGTATTTTAATTTGTAGTTCCTGATTTTCCATTTCCCTCTCCTCTTACTAGAGCAATCATGTTTGAAATTAAGAAGATTTGCTGCATTGGTGCTGGTTATGTTGGTGGGCCAACCTGTAGTGTTATTGCACAGATGTGCCCCAGTATCAAAGTTACTGTTGTGGATGTTAATGAGGCCAGAATCAATGCCTGGAATTCAGACACACTCCCAATCTACGAGGTAAACATCACTGTTGTCTTTTATTCCAGCCAGCATTGCCTTTGCTTGCCTCCTAATACGTGGCATTTCCCTGTAGCCCATTTCTGAAGCTTGTCGAGCTTATCATGTCAGTGATGTCCTTCAAAAAGAGTATTCTGGAACACCTGCTTGTTGCTACTGCTCATTAAACCAGGTTTCTGAAATAACTGATGTAGATGTGTATTAATGATTACATGAAGGGCCTAATAAGGAAAAAGTAATTCTATATATAGTGAATTGTGCTAAATCATGCTGACTTTCTTTTGGAACCTGATTTGATCATAACATAGTCCTCTTGCTCAGTTACAGATACTACCTATCTGCTGGGTTGTAACACAGTATAAATGTGCAGTACTCAGCTGTAAACTTTATTTGCGTTCTGAATACTGCCAAAATCCAATCTGTGCTGTCCAGCTTTAATTATGTGGAAAGATGGGGACAGTCATGTTTCTGATTCAGATGTACTATGAATCTTCAATCTGGCCTAAGAAAACTAGACCAAATAAATGTACCACACTGTCACTCCTTCGTTACAGAATTACTTTAATTTGAAAATAGGTGAAGCATTTTTCTGTTTTGCTTCTCTTAGCATTTGTTTTTTTCCACTTTTTTTTCATCATAAAAGAATAGGTCTCTTTTTCTTTCCTTCTTTCTTTCAAGAAATAGAAGTTTTATAGATTTGACTTCTTTAATAGGAGTGAAAGCTTATCTTTACTTATCTCCCAAAGACAAGGCATCTGACTGGTACTATCAGTTGCTCTTTTGCTATAAAAAGTCTTCTTCCCTCTTAAAACCAGAGCTATACTGTGACTAAGTCAAGATCAATAGACCTTCTTTGTCCTATAAATTCAAGGGAAACTCTGTATAATGGTCAGATTAGAAGGTGAGACATGAATATAGTTTTTGAAAGCAAGTACTTTGTTTTCTCTTAACACTTAGACTGAATGAGCTAAAATAGAGCTTGCCTTGGCATGTTTAAAAAAAAAAAAAAACAACACACAAGCTTGTAGCATCTGTTTCCTGGAATGGTGTCCTTTGCTTACAAAGAATGTACAAAAACTGCCAAGAGTTAGTTCAGACAGTTGTAAAATTGAGTCATTGCACAGTGAGGTTTTTGTGGGTTTTTTTGGATTGGATAGTTTTTTTTCAGTGTCAGAAATTGTCGAGTGGACTGCCTTTCTATTTACATCCCATTGTAAGGACCATAGTTGGAATATTCAGTGGATTGTAAGGTGTTATTTTGCCTGTTCTGACCTTTGTTTTTCTTCTAAGTGGGTGGTATTTGATGTAAAATGAGACAGTAAAAATGTCTTGCATAAGAAGGCTTTTCCTTCCTTCCTTTCTTCTCTCCATCCGGTGAGCCTTTGCCTTTCTGGCGTTTACTTAAGTATCTAATGTCGTGATAGGTGTTGGAGTTGGAGATCTCAAGTTGGAGGTACGATTGCCATATGACAGTGCATGTCTGACTATTCAAACAAACTATCTTGGTTAAATTTTTTTAAGACCATTCTTAAAAATCCATACAGAGGATTGCTCATTTATATGTGGCCTCCTGCCTCTCTTATCTGAGTGGAAGTGTTAAGTGAGGGGAAAGTGTTACAGCACTATATGTATCTCTGGAAAGAATTTAATCATATTATGGCTTTTGTGATTCTTCCACACTGTAGGAGTAGTGCCAGGCTAAGTTTAATCTGGCCCAAAGGTGAGTAGTTGCTGAAAGGAGTGGTCTTGATTTCCTGTGTGTCTCTGCTGTCTAGCTTTCACTGGATCTGGCCTTGCTTACTTGGTAGAAGACTTTGTGGGGTGTTTTTTTATGCTGAAGCGGTTTTAGATCTGATAGTGAGGGGATCATGGACAGAGGGAAAAGGAGAATTGAGACCACTTCTTTTGCAGTCTAGGGAATATTGTAAGACTTCTTCTTGAATCTACATAACATCACTCTACAGGTATTTATTAAATTCCTTCTTGTGGTATTAGAACTGAGCACAGGAATAACTGAAAGCTAAAATTTGGCTGTGCAAATATGCAATTCAGTGTGGCTCAAAGTTTCAGAACAGTGTTGTGAGTCTTTTGAATATGATAGAGTTTAACTTTTTATACTGTGTAAATCTTCAGAAGCTTTACATCTGCCAGGCTGAAAACATGCTGCACTGATGGGGGGGAAAAAAAATCTTTCTGTATCTGAAATTATATTCTGTTTGGGCATAAAGTTTGCTGCTCTTCTAACTGCATTAATCGTAACTGGGTTTTTTTTTTTCTGCTACTTTTTCAGCCAGGATTACAAGAAGTAGTAGAATCCTGTCGAGGAAAAAACCTCTTCTTTTCCACCAGTATTGATGATGCCATTAGAGAAGCTGATCTTGTATTTATTTCTGTAAGTTTAGGAGAAGAAGGTGGTTTTCTTTTTTTTTTTCTTTCTTGTCAAATCATTATGTTGCTTTTCTTTTAAGAAGTTGCCTTTGTTTTGTCGTGTAGATTCAGTTAGCAGTGTCAAGTTACTGTGTCACAGATTTCTCCTTGTCTTTCTGTGTACTGCAGGAAAAGTGTTCAGCAAGCTTTTTATTTGTTTTTCTTATAGCCAGTAGCACCTTTGACAAATGAACAGGTTCTAAGTCAAAATGGTAACATTGCTGTTAAATTTGGTTAGGTGTATGGAGTCAGAGCAGAATGTAGTGCAGCTCTGTCAATGCAGTGTACTGGTGAAACCTGTGGGACCTTGATAATAATGATAAAATTCCTAGACAGATATGCAGAATCGTATGCTGGTTATTTGGTTACAGAGATGACCTATTTCTAGAATCTTTTCAAAATAGTGTGTTAGTGGAAGCAAGGATGGCTTTAATGTTTCAAAGCTATTGACCCCACTAGAAAGAAGATTTAGTAAAAGATTAACCTTTTGTAATCTAGAGGTTGTTACTAATGCAGAATCCAAAAGAACTGATTGCTATTTGCAATTTGTAGGCCACAGTTAAGTTTTTTGTTAAAGTTGTTTTTTTGTGAGGTCTCCTCTTTGTTAGGGCACTGTACTTTGGAGCTCCCTTTCTGATGGTATTTTCTTTCATGCATTAAGTCTCAAATGAATGCTGTGTGCTTGGATGACAGCCACTAATACAGTGCATATATTGCCACCTGTCCTTGGTTCAAAACAAGCTATTGTGTTTTACATGTTGTTGCCATTTCTTCTTTCCATTGTTAATGAAAAGGACCCTCTGTCTTAATCTAAACTACGTGTTTTCCCTCATGTTGCCTTTTCTGTGTACATCAGTATACTTATTTTCATCAGTCCTACACTTGGGTTTCATTGCAAAGTGAGTTTAAGCTATAGTTGCCTCACTGGCCGCAAGATTCTTATATGAGTCTTTGTAGCCCTAGTATAGGATAGGTAACAAAAGGTGTCTGGCCATAGTAATGAAGAAATTACTGGTGTTTCCAGAATAAGGATTGTTTCATCAAAGCCTGCAGAACTGCTATGAATTGCTCTTGTTTAAATCTTATTTAAATAGAGACCAATGAGCTTTCTGTAGGAAACAAAATGTGTAATTGAGACAGCTAATACCTCTTCATGTGATGTGGTAACCAGAATAATTCTGGGGTAGAAACATTTTCCTTCCTCTGAGAAGGAAAATGTCCATCAATCCTAACAATTTCACCTTGCCTCTTAGCACAAGAGGTACTGACCTGTAACATTTCTTCCCCTTTCATGTATTTGTAATTAGGTTAATACACCAACCAAGACCTATGGAATGGGAAAAGGACGAGCAGCTGATCTGAAATACATTGAAGCTTGTGCTAGAAGAATTGTACAGAATTCAAATGGCTATAAAATTGTCACTGAGAAAAGCACAGTTCCAGTACGTGCTGCAGAGAGCATTCGTCGAATATTTGATGCTAATACTAAGCCTAACTTGGATTTGCAGGTAAACATAATCTTTGAATTGTGTATTTAAAGCCTGGCTGTTGCTTTTGGCTTTTACTTGCTCTTGTTCTCCTGTGCGTGTAGGTGCTGTCTAACCCGGAGTTCCTTGCCGAAGGAACAGCCATCAAGGACCTGAAGAACCCGGACAGAGTGCTCATAGGAGGAGATGACTCTCCAGAGGGACAGAAAGCTGTCCGTGCTCTCTGTGCTGTTTATGAGCACTGGGTGCCCAAGGAAAAAATCCTCACAACCAATACCTGGTCATCAGAACTTTCTAAACTGGTTAGTGTTGCTCCCTGGTGTGGTCTGCAGTGAGCAAGGGGTGTGAGACAAAGCTCAGAAACAGAATTTTGTTGGCATTGAGTGATGCAACTAGGAAAGACAGGTTAGGTTGGGAGGACTCAATGCGTATGTCAAAGGATATTGATCTTTTCAGATCAGCTGACCTAATTAATAGATGATTCTGACTTTCTGTGAAGTCTTTGCTCACTTTTATTGCTGTTCGTTATTAATAAGAGCAAGCCTCCAGTGCTGCAGAAACTGATTACTGTCATAAAATGCTTCAAACTCTGCAAGTTAAGCATTGTCTTGTTTTGCTTAAAATCCCATTAACTGGCATCTGTATATTAAACTCGTTAGGTTAACCTTTTGTATGTCAGTGGAGTTGCATAGATACTAAAGTAATCCTTTCAGTAGCTACTCCCTTTGGTCTGTGGACATCTTGGTTTCCGAAAAAAATGAAGTTCTTTACTATGCTTTTTATTTGCAGGCAGCTAACGCGTTCCTTGCCCAAAGAATCAGCAGCATTAACTCAATCAGTGCTCTGTGTGAAGCTACAGGAGCAGATGTTGAAGAAGTAGCAAGAGCTATTGGAACAGACCAAAGAATTGGAAATAAATTTCTCAAAGCCAGTGTTGGTAAATGAAAAATTCTTCCTTTTTCCTCACTGGGCTTCTGTTTAATAGTGTAACAGTAGTGTTTTGAAATAAGTGATCTGATTTTAGAAAATCTAAAATTTTCTACAGCTTTAGACGTGCTTAATGTATGAAAACATTACTGCAGAATACTAGTATAAATCAATTTTTCTGGTAAAATATGTAGAACTGATGTTGCTCCAGACCCAGCAACCTGAAACTGCATGGTTTACCCTGCCTGTGACACTGGAAAGAAAAGCTGTGACTTAATTTTTCTGAAGCATCACTGACAACAGTGCTTGGGAAGATGGCTTCCCAATTGCAACTGCTGCAGTTTTGTTTGGGAGTTGCTGCCAGAGGCCTAAGGGAGAGGATACCTCTAGCTCAGAATATGTGATGACAGCTTCTAATTTGGAGGATGAATTCATAGGATCATAAGGTTGGAAAAAACCTCCAAGATCGAGTCCAACCTTTGACTAATCACCACCTTGTCAACTAAGCCACGGCACTAAATGCCATATGCAGTCATTTCTGGATTAGATTTATGAGAGAGTAAAATGTGATGAAGTGGTGATTGGTGCATCAAACTTTCAAACTTCAGAACAAGACTAAAGCCTCTCTGTATGGTTTCATGCTAGAAAGTGTGACTTTAAAATAACCTTATTATATATAACCAATCCTAGACTCTATGCAAGAGTGAAAAATAGATAGCTAATGCATTACCAAAAATTACTACTAGATTGTTATAATTCCTTCTACAGTGTGTCTCTGGGACTCTGCTTGCTGAACAAAGTTCTAGGTTCAGTGATTCCTCTATATCAGTTCTCCCTTGGTCAGCTGTGGTGATCTTTCGTTCTTGGCAATTATTAGATATCGGTTTGGGGGTACAAGAGGAAGGAACCTAATCCTAACACACTTGTTTTGAGAAATATTAGTCTAAATCTTGAGGCGGGGGGGAACAGGCCCAGGAGCTTGTGTACCTTCTTTTAATAATAACCCTCAGTTGCTTTTTTTCATACAGGTTCAGGTTTCTATGTTAAAACTTCCATTGATTTCAGTGGAACCTGAAGCATAATTAAGCCTTCTGTAGCTGACAAAGTAGGTTCAGGAATTGGATTTTAAGAGATAGAGGTTTTTTATTTGCTAGCAGTGAAATACTGGGGAAAATTACAATGCTGACTATGTCCAGTGATTGCACAGATTGGCTAGGATCAGTACCGTAGTCACCTGTAAGGTAACTGTTTTCTCTTTCAGGGTTTGGAGGTAGCTGTTTTCAGAAGGATGTCTTGAATTTAGTGTACCTCTGTGAGGCACTGAACTTACCTGAGGTCGCTCGCTACTGGCAACAGGTACAAGTTCTTCACCAATTTTTTCAGAGGGTGGTGTTTCTTCAGCACTCAGCAGACATTGAGCCTTTAAGCATTGTCCACACAAACTTTGTTTCAGCTCCAAGGAGCAGATACCTTAGTGCTGATCACCTTTATATTTCAGGGCCCTTGGCTTAACACTGACATTTGATACTTGTGGGTGCTTCAGCTTTTTTGGGGTGAATTAAGTTACTTGGGTCAAATGCACTGTGAAGCTGTCTATCAGTAGTAGAAGATGTGCAGTATAAGCATGTGTCTCCTGTCTTTCTTTTGCAGTTGGGTATCTGTCCGCTTTGAATTCAGAACTTGTGATCTCTTCCTCAGGGTCTACTTTTACAGTTCTGGAAGAACTCCGTAGATCTTGCTATTTTTAAAAATAAATATGGTTGCTGTTGTTCCCTCGTTTAAAGTTAGAAATGGTTGGGAATAAAGGGATGCTCTCAGGCCTGTCTCCAATGCAGCAATGATACCCGGCCTGTAAGCATTTCCCTATTAACCAGTGAAAGCACCTCACCTTTCTTCCTAGTCCTGACTGAGATGCTTTGAGATGTGTGGTATGGTCAAACAACCCCTTTGGTTTATTGTCCTGATTTGTCTGTGGTGGTCAAGTATAAGGCTGTTTGCAGATGCCCCCAGAATACCAAGTACATGATTTTCCTACCTTATTAGCTTTGGTTTTTTTGGCCTTCATTTTGGTTAGCCTGTTTTCCCTTCGTTCTTCTTCATCCCAGGATCAACTGGAACACTTGCATGTTCCAAATGAAAGTGAGGCATTTAAGTGTGGTTAAATTACACAGGTTTTGTGTATTGGCATCTGTTAGTGTGGATTAAAAAAGCTAAAAATATTCCCACAGTTGTTACACAAGGCATGTTAAAAAAGTGTGGGTCTGGCAATGGCACATACAAATTTTAGGGTACTAGCAAGTACCCTAACACTGAAATTCTGTTCTAGGCAGAGACATGGAAAGCAGTAAGTTTTAATTTTTTGAAAAAAGCAGTCAGAAAAAAAATCATAGACTTTAAACTATATAATGCATGTTAAGATGTATATATATGCATCTGTATTCACTTTTTAAATAGGATTTATCTCAGAATTTAAGTGATAAACTAAATTTATCTTTGGATTGTTTATGATACTGAGTAAAAATGGTTACTCTTTTATGACTCTATTAAATTTATGTGTGGGTAGTTCAGCTTGATTATTAATGGAATCTGTTCATAGTTTAAAATGGCTCCCTTCTGTACCATCATGGCTTGTATAATTTCAGGTAATAGACATGAATGATTATCAGAGAAGAAGATTTGCTTCCCGCATTATTGACAGCTTGTTTAATACTGTCACTGACAAGAAGATTGCTATTTTAGGGTTTGCTTTCAAAAAGGATACTGGGGACACAAGGTAAGCAAGCAAGCTCAGTTCACCGCATGGATTCCTTACAGCTGTCACCTGCCACCCAGCTAATGCCAACCACTGAACTGAATTGATGGCTGCATATTGGGACCCTATTTTTTTGTGACTGCATTGGGTTGTAACAAGGATTAGTCTTTCTTAAATGGGTGAGAAGTGATTCTTGACCTCTACAGCAGACCTGAGTCATGCAGAAGTTGCAGATGATTCTAGGCCTTATTAATTTGTACAAGCAAAGATAGATTTTGACAGACTCCTTCCATTCTTCAGAAAAGAATGCAAACACTTTTGCAGCTGGTTCCAAGTTGCTTTGTGAAACCAAAGTTTCCTCAAATGGTTCATTCTGACCTCACAGGAGAACAAACTTGTAACAACTCTTCAGCTGCAGTTTGTGGGGAAAGCTTATAAACTCTAGGCCTTTACAATTTTGGTCATTTAGGAGTCATCAGACTCATTATCTTTCTTGGATGATTCAGCAAAAGAGTTACAGACCTTTTAATATTATTCTCCTTGGTGTCCATCAAGATTACACATTTCCTGCTGGCATGGTTGCCACTAAGATATTTAATGTAAAAATTATATAAAAACTCTGGCATTGCATATCATGATACATGAGAACTTTCATTACTTGGTACAAGCAACCTGGTTCTTTAACTGATTGATTCCCTTCCTTAGAGAGTCATCCAGTATCTACATTAGCAAGTATTTAATGGATGAAGGAGCAAAGCTGCATATCTATGACCCTAAAGTACCTAAGGAACAAATCATCTTGGATCTCTCACATCTGGGTGTCTCAGAAGATAACCAAGGTAAGAATTCTCATATAAAATTTATTCCACTCTTCCCACCCTATTCTCAATATACATGGGTCTGTTTAAATATTATAAATTCATTTTCAGCATGACATCATTGTGCTGTTGGTTACACTTACTAAAAGATTGTTATAGCTCAGAGGTTTACTCTCATTCTTCTTCCTTTCACTGCAGCTTTTGTAGATAAATGCTAATTCTCAACTACTGTATATTTTTCTTCCAGTAAACATGCATTTGAATAGATGCCTAGAATTTTATCTCTGAGTAATTAAAAGGAAAAGAAACAAGAATATCCAGGACAGACTAGTTATGACAGTTCCTTTGTGCCCCAAGTTCTATTTTAGTTCGTTCTCACATATCTAAAATAGAAATAAAGAAGTGATTCTGGAATGTACTATTGAGCATTCTCCCTTCCCTCATATCACTTCCAAATTACTTTGTTCCCTTACATTCAAGAAACCTAAAATGATCACCTATGATTGCAGAGGTAAGGGGTATTTGGGACTTCTGTTTTCTTACTGGGGAGAGGGGGAATGGACCTGATGGATGGGGCAAATAGTCGAGGCTTCTAGAGGTGAAGAGAATGGAGTGAATTGAGCTGTGATGAAGAATGAAGGGTGTACATTATTAGACATGCCCTTGAATTAGAAGGGAAAGGGGAGGCTTTCCTCTAGGCAGCTGCTCAGGCAGCCCCTGGGGAGCCACGTGTGTCTCTTCTCTAGTGTGAACTGAGTGTAAAATAGAAACTGTGATGTGCTGCTGTTATACAGACAATGACCTTTGTGAGAGTTGGCATTTGAGCACTCCATAGTTACTTCAAACTCTAGAGATTTGCTTGACTGTTTACATCAAATCTGAATGCTTGACTTCAAACATTTAAGAGCTCTGACTGCTCAGTTGCCATGTACGACCTGCTTTCATTTAAATAAGTAAAATCAAAATATTAATTATCTTGGTAGAAAATATCTCTAGGTGAGTGACTTGAGACCACTTGTGTAGGGCAAGGAAGGAGACTAATTTGGCAGAGCCATGCCAGGCTGATGCTAAAGACATGCAGAAAAAAGCTGTTTTCCTTCTGTACAGTGTCTCGCTTGGTCACTATCAGTGAAGATCCCTATGAAGCCTGTGATGGAGCTCATGCCCTTGTAATTTGCACTGAATGGGACATGTTTAAGGTAAATGCTATCGTTAATTTTTACTAAAGAAAAAAAAGAGAGATTGCTATGCTACTTATTTATTCTGTCTGTTTTAATTACTCTTTACAGGAGTTGGATTATGAGCGTATTCATAAGAAAATGCTTAAGCCTGCATTTATTTTTGATGGTAGGAGAGTTCTAGATGATCTTCACAATGAGTTACAAGTCATTGGCTTCCAGGTAATCATCTGGGTTATATTTCTTATGTTTATTTCCTTCTGCTCTCTTCCCTATTGCTCTCCTCCTTCAGTCACTGTGTACCAAGGGGGGAAAAAAGACCTCTAGAGGTGAGAATTTACATGTAAACATGTCTGTTCTTAAGTACAGACATGTTCATTAGTACTGTCTTCCTCCACTATGTTACTACTTTCACAGACTGATGTGCTTTTAAAGTTGAGGCCATGCCATTAACATTCCACAGTAAAAGCCTGCCTTAGAATCATTTAGGTTGGAAAAAACATCTGAGGTCATGGAGTGCAACTATAAATCTAACATCTGAATGCTGCTCTGCCCTTCTTGCAGTAGAGAAATAATGGATAGTTAGGAGGTAAATGTGAAAAACTGCTAAATCTCATGCCTAAATTTATTCTAGGCATGATATTTGACTCCAAAACCAGCCCCTTCACTGTTTGTATGTTACAACCTATGCCATAGCCTCTACTTGGAATCTTATTTTAATATCCCAAAAAAAAGAAGCTTTTGAAATTGACAGTAACAGGATAGCAAAACACACTTCTTGCAGAAGTAAATGTAAGCTGTTAGTACCATTTTTGCTCCTCACAGAAAACATAAGCAGGTTTACTGAAGATATGAGACTTAAACACTGAACAAGATGTAATGCAGGTAATAAATGTTTATCAGCCAATGAGAGATTCACTTGGACAAACTATTAAGGGAAGTTTTAGATTCTGCTCCCAGAGGGCTGTGAAACAAAGCTGGCTGATACTGGAGGTGAAAGCAGTGAATGCAAAGATGTATCTGAAGATAGTCAGTGAAAGGCTCAAGAATTACATGAGAGGCTGGAGGAGATGACTGATTAGTCCTTTTAGTCCTTTGTGTTTGATTAAGATCAGCCAGAAGATCCAAACAATGGTGTTTGTTTATACCAGAGAGAGAAAGCTTAACTTTTTAGATAAGTGTTTTGCTAAGCTAGCAGCAAATTCTAATGTGTGATATTTCTCCTAGGAATTTATCTTCTGAAGTCTTCTGTGGCTTAAAGACTTTATAGATCAGAGACTGTACTTTTGTGTTTCTTCTATGAAATTCTAGTTGAATTTTTAACTAATTTGTGTGCTTGCCATCCGGAATGCAATTAGTCATCCAGTTTATTAACCAGATTTTTCATCCAGAATATCATTGCAAAGACATTTAACAATTGACCTATATTTTCTGCATAAAATAATCAAAAGGTTTTTGTCTTAAACAGGCAATCCCAAAATTTAGGTTTTTAGAGCCCTCATCTTTTAACTTCCCTTGTTAAAAGCTATTGCATTAGATGGCCTGATGCTAGTAGCAATTCCATTGTATACAATCCAAACCTATGAATTTGAGTAATTTAAAATTTTTTTCCCAATATTTTTTTTTTCTCAAACTAGCATTTAAATAGCTTTAAACACACCTACCATTTCAATTATAACCTGTTTCCACAGGTAAAGCTTAATTCGGGAAATATGAAGGATTCTAGGCAGAGTAATTTCCGACTTGAGAAAAAAGCCTGCTTAGGTCTCAAGCAGGGAAAGCAGAGTAAGCCTTGATTGAAGGGCTTGAAGCACTTTCAGCATAGATGTAATTTGACTAATACTAGAATCACCAAATCCTAGAGTAGTCTGATGGAAGTGTCTCAGCCAGACATTTTAAGAACAAAGTCTGCAGGCCAGATCAGATGCACGTTTCAGTCACTTTTCATTCCCTGTACCCCTGAGTACTGTGCTTCTCTTATAATGGCTATAGGATTTCTCTCTGGATATTTTTTCTTTGTTTAAGCTACAAGTATGTGCACTGTTTGTGAACCAGCTTGTATAAATCCATTTAACCAGGCAGTTGAAGCTGTTAAAGGCAAATATGGCACATATAGCTCTCTTGAATGTTTAAACAATGCTCTTCAGCATTAACTCAGATGCCTGCCTAGAATATGTTCATCAAAATTTTGTTAAAATAGAATAGTTCCAAGTATTTTGTCTTTTGGAGCTTTGCATTTGACCTGCATTACTTAAGAGGAAAGCTGTAGTTCTGCTTATTTACTGAGTGTCAGAGCTGTCTTTCCTAGTTGGTGTTTTCTCTTCTACAAGCTCTGTCCTTAGTCTGACCTAGAAATTAGAGGCATTTGCCTTGCTCTTTGAATTTTGCCATACCTGCCTTGAGTGTGTTGGCTGTGCAACAGGCTTTCACTTGTTGTGTTGGCTGCCTTTAGCCTTTCAGAGTTGTGTTGCTTCAAAAACAGCCTACTGCATTATGGAGGCAAAAAGCTTTTTCTGTGCTAATTTAGTATAAATTTTTAGGAAAAGGAGTCTGAAGCCCCATTTTATGAATATCCAGAAACACTTTATGGTATTTGTAGTCCTGTGGAAGATGAGGCAGATGAATGTTCAAATTGTCAATATACAGCTTTAAGTAGGCAAAACAGGCACCTGTAAAAGGTTGGCTGGTTGTTTTGGTTTTTTAACAAACCCTTTGCAACTCCAGTAACAGAAACTGACCTTGGGCACACTGTGCTTTGTGGCTTGTTTTATTCTAATGTTCATAAAATATGTTCTTTGCAGATTCATCATAGGTTGACATGATTGTTAGCTTGCCACATTGACTTGTGAAATGTGTTTTCTTTTTCAGATCGAAACAATTGGGAAGAAGGTGTCAGCCAAAAGAATTCCTTTTGCTTCTTCATGTGAAATTCCTAAATTCAGCCTGCAGGATCCACCTGTCAAAAAGCCTAGAGTATAATGTGTAATAGATACTGAAGGAATTTTGTTGATCTTCCTAGTGATAATACTGTAAGCCTATGCTTTTTTAAAGGAAATATATTTTTCATAAACTAAAACAGTTTTACACTAGAAATGGTACCTGGTACATGTGAATTCAGTCTATTTTCAATTCTCTATTTTTATAGCAATTTTTTTTCGTTACTGAAGATGGTACAAACCTGTTTCTAATAATGAATCATCTTTTAAGTGAAAAGTTACCTTCAAACTGCAGATTTCTACTTCCAGAAATGTTCCTAAACAGCACTTTAAATATTTCAAATTATATAAAAACAAAAGAAATAGGATATCTTTTTACCTTAGTCCAGTTATAGACTGTAATCAGTCTATATAAACTGTGATCTATGGACTGGAGCTCTGGTCTCACCAATTTTTTTTCTTTTGGGGTGATTCTTTGCCTGGTTAAATGTGTGCTCTAACTGGCTTTGAAGTCAAAAGATCATTTCTAAGTAAATTGGTAGGGTTTAGGTTCAGCCCTAAGGTAGAACTGACTTCAGAAATAATGTGCCAGTCCTGGTTGGGCTCCACTGACACTGGTGCAGTCTAAAGTGCATATTTTGGGAGACCACATAGTTCTGCAGGCATCAATCATGTAATTCGTGCCAGTGGACAGTAGTTACAAACTGATCCACTGGAAGATCTTCAGTTTTCATTCTTTGGTTGTCTTGCCTACATTCCATGTGCAGCCACACATTTTTTATTTAATCAGATTCCTGGGGCAAGTATTCCCAAAGTTACAGCGACACAACTTGTCTTCAGCAGAGGAGCATTCTGCTTGTTTGAACATTGAATTTAAGGAAAATTACCTTAATTTGGTATCAGCCCAAGTAAAAAACAAATATTTGCTTTAATGTTACCTGACAGTTATCTTTTTCTTCATGACATATTCCATCTGAAAGCAGTCTTTTTAATGAATCTGCAAAAAATTAATCTTTGCTGTGAAGAAATCGTTAAAAATAAATTCAGCCCCATAAATCAGCTTCCTACCTCATTTGACTAGCAGGAATGGATACTTCCAATGTTCTCTTGATATTTTTGCCTTTACTGTTAGTTTTTTTCTACTTGTTTTTGTTATTCTCAATTGGCCAGTGCTATTAAAATCCTTGAGATGACAGTGTTTGTCAGTGTTTGGCTTGTTGCATGGGGTTCTGAAATGGAGGGGAAGATAGAGAAGGATGACCATGAGCAGGTTTCAGACTAGAAGGTAGAGACATCTTAGTTGAATAATGGAGTGTTGGGATAGTAGGGAATTATCCTGCAACTGGTCAAATAATACCCTCTGAATTACTCGACTGGTGTGCCTTCAAACATGGTGTATCAATAGTTAAACAGGAGGTAAGATCAGAGTCTTGGTTATGAGCGCTATTACTGGAACTGCTTACCCACAGAAATGTAGATAGCGTTTAAGCTTTAGGACAGTTACTTGAAGATTTAGGGAACTGGTATAACAATTTGGATAGACAATACAAGACACTTACCTGACTGAAATAGTTGTGTCCTTGAAGCAGATGCTTCCAGGTTCTGCATGTTTATGGCTTTCACATAGGGACTTTGCAGCAATCATCCAGCACTTTGGGCAAATATGCCTGAGGCCTTTTGTCCTGTAAGATTTTTCACACGTCAAAAGCCACTCAAAGTGAGTGGGAATTATGGGGGCTTAAAATCAAACTGTCATCTTTCAACCTGCCATTTCCTCCTCCCTATTGACTAGTGCTGCTTTCATGTAACAAGCCTGGGATGCAGCGAGGGTTGCAGTGCGGCCCCTGTAAGCATTGTGATCCAAAAGACAGACCACCAGACCACCCTGGTGTTCAGGTGAGTGTCCTCTTGGCTTCCTCTGGCCCTACAACACCTGAGAGGGCAGGCTGGTCACTGCTCCTTTGGGATTAAGAAGAGGGTGCTGGCAAGTAGTACTCCAAGGATCTCTTGTCCTTGACTGTTCAGGTTGGCACAGCACTGCTTCAGGGCCCATCTTAACCAGGAGGGTGAGTAGAGGTGTCGGATAATCAGAAGGCCTTTCTGAAACCTGCACACACCTGCAGGAGTAGTGCCTCTGTATGGGTCCTGTCTTCATCAGTTTGAAGCAGATGCTGAGCTGTTACTCTTGTGTGAAGAATTGCCTCTTTTAGGAATATGAAAGTGTTCCCGAGATTCCAGTGGCTTTTCACAAGCCATCCCAAAGAGATGGAAAAACTAAGTGTTGTTACCCCTATTGCTACCCTGTTTCTCCTGCAGAATTAGTCAAAGCCCTGAATTGTGACTTGTGGGTTAGTCATAAAGATATTCAAGAATGGCCAAATTCATTACAGTGGGATCACTCTCACTTCCCTCTCTTAGCAAAGGGGGAGCAGCAGATCCTTTCTCAAGAGCAGTAAGAGGTTAAACTAGTACTGGCATTTCCCTTGCTTTTTTAGAGTCAGCTTAGTTTCTTGGTGGCTGCATTCTTTTAGTGGGAGAACTGGGATTGGGGGGATGAACGCAGTGGGGCGTTCCTTCAGGATACAGCAATACACACCTTACATATATGCTAGAGAACCTTAGCACAGGCCAAAAGGAAGCTTGAGCAGCACCTTGAATCTTAAACTATAATCTTCAGAGTACAGTTACCAGGGAAATAAGAACTGGAGGTGACCTGAGTTCCTGTTATGAAAGCTTGAGTAGTGCAAGTAATGGATGGGGTTTAACACTATTGAATTTTTGTGTGTGGATGTTACAGCATGTCATTCTGGATGAGACTTGTGTAATGTGACCAACGGGCTCCTGTACTCTGAAATTCTTTTTATTGGGGTCTTAAAATGCAATTCCTTGGTAACACTGCTTTACACTACAAGAATACAACAGCTGAAGAAAATCAGGATTTAATACAAGTCTAGAAGTAGTATGATACAGAATGCATAAATTGGGTCTTACCCAAGATAAATTGTATACAGATAAATTTTAAGTGCCAGGCAAGATGTAATGTTTTTGTTCTGAGTATATGCGTTCATGTTTTTGTCCAGCTGAAACTAGTCGGGTTCCAGGAATACAATAGCAGCCAAGAATATTCCAAGTGAATAGAACACACATGTTACAGTGCGCTTGGGTTATGCCTTTCCCCATTCTCCAGGACCCCTGTGACTCTGATCGAGATAAGCCTGGTCCCCTCCTTCCAGCCCCAAAGGGGTTGGCGGAGAGCCAGAGAAGCCCTCCCTGTCCAGAGCATAGATAAGGTGATGACCCTTCCTGTTTGCTCTCTTTCCCCCGCTCTTCTCCCGGACCTCGTGGAATAAAGAGCTGGACAACTACATCGGGGTGAGAGCCTCTTTTGGAACCTTTGCCCATCTTCTGATGTTCCTCCCCTCAAGGCTTCGTATCTTTGGGCTAGCCTAATAGTTTAGGGGCTGAGAGAGGGAGAAATGTCACACACATTTTTGACCAAGACTAGTTATAGGAGCAGTTAGGGGTGAGATTTTGTACTGGCCAAAAAGCTTTTGCTTCTCATTTGAGGTTTTTTTTTGTGCTATAATCTTGTTCAACATCTAAACTTGAAATTTAATTGTTAATGCAGCAAGGCATAATGGAGATCTGATTTAGGAATGCTGGAATCAAACTAAAATTTCTGCTCCAAGTTGAACACCTGCAATAAGTTACCACATGTGATAGTAAAGAAGCATAAATACTTCACATTTTTTAAATGGAAGGGACACCAATATTAATTATTCATCAAGCAGGAAAAAAAATCAAAACTGTTTTTAAATTGACAAAGCTGTTACAGAATTTTTGAGACAGAGGTCATGATTTATCTTTGGAATGAGATTTGAGCTACCCAGTCAGACTAGGCCTGATGAGCGGCCTTGATGGAGCCTCGAAGCCTTTGATGCAGTGAGAATTCAGTTGTGGTGCCGTCAGAAATTGTGTTAAGGTAACTACAAAGTAATCAGCTATCTGAGCATGAATTAGAGTAGAGCTGCAGCGTGAGAAGTCTGACCACCTTAAGGCAAAGGTAAACAATGTTAGTGTGCCAATCAGAGTGCATTTGTAACCTGTAAACTATGTAGAGGTGTATGAAAACTGCCATCTTCTCTCAAATAAACAGAACTTTGCATTAATCATATTGATTGGATGTGCATTCTGTCTGGCCAGCTCCCCTGATTTTATGAGCCCCCTGGCTTTTCAAAGCCAGTTTCAGTTCACCTAAGGACTTGCAGTTACTGGAAGACAAAATTCTCTATGAATAACATTTAACTGTGTTTCAGACAGTGTAATAGGTTGAAGTGATGATGCCAAAAAGACTATTCATTCTTTTAAAGTGTCTGTGTCAACTCTAAATCTTATTCCCAAAACTCAGTTTAATATTTTCCTTGTTGCAAGGATGATTAATGCTTCTTAAAATATTATATAGCTGCTTTGTGAATCAAACTGACAGAATGGTATGATTGACATACAAAATGAAAATGTCACCAAACATGAAACTTCAACTAAACAGTCATGAAACCTGTGCTGAATTACAACAAGGATGTTTGTGAGAGTTTGGTGCTTTAACACATAGTTACGGAAAAAAACTGAATGGGCAATAGTGGAAGTCAGCTGCCTGTACAAGCAGGAATTTGTAACTAGGAAAAGAACTTCAGGGCTGGTCCCCAAACGTTGTTAAAAATATCAGGCAAAGACCCTCTCCAATCTGTGAAGAATCCACAGAAAATATGCAGCTAGAAAAGCCGGTGTATCTTCTGACACTTGGTACCAGACAGCTGGCAGACAGTTATGTAAGAGCATGAGATCATCTTCTCAACCACCCAGCAGCAGTTCACAAAATAATTTTAACATGACACAATATGTGTGTTTCAAGAAGCATTATTTTTCTCACTGTAACGAAGTCACTGTGCAATGCTCCCTTGTTCGATAATGGCTGTATGGCTCAGAGTTCCTTTCTTCTGTATTTCTGGTGTTGATATGCTGAAAGAGCAGTAACTTGGCAGAAGCTAAAGTCATATTCTGTTAAATCTGCTCTGTAGGCAAGTTGAAACCATTCTTTACAGTAGGACCTCTAATAAAGGCTGGCAGCTGTTAAATGTGTGGGCATCCTGGAGTTGGATGTTGCAACCCCCTACGTCTGCTGCAGTGGAGGGATTGTTGAGTTTCCTTGCAATGGTTGGTAACTTTTCCCTGCTCTAGTGGACTTTAGCTGAAGTAGGGCGTTTTTGGCTCAAAATACACCTGGGCTTTCCACGATTAACAATCAGAGTAGCAATTTAATTTTTTAAATGGATGAATAATACTGTTTATTTTAGAAACAGCAGCCTTGCCTCTCTGCCCTTACTAAGTACAGCTATTCTTTTGTTTATCCATTCCTCCCCTTTGTTCCTCATGGCTCATATTTCCCCTTACTGGTGAATTAGTATATTCATTCTTGGTTAAAGTTTTGTCTTCATAATGCTTTAATATTGCTGTATTTCATTTTGTGAAGTGTCAGCTGAGGCATCACTGGCCTCAGTTGTACAGTATTATGTTCACAGAAGTTTCTCCTATATATTATCTTGCTAGGTAGATGTCTTCCTTCTATCATTTTGCTGAGTTGGTGGGTGTGCAGGGTCCACTCCTCTTCTGCTCCAGGAATTTAGAAAAGTACTAGAGCCAGTCATAGAATTACCTGCATGATGGGAGTTTTGACCAGATAATAAACTCCTGGGATGTTTCCCAAATAACTTGACAAAGATACAGGTCAGGTTAGTTCAGAGATGGTATTTAATGTCCATAGCTGAGCATTAGGGAGAGAATCATTGGTATTATTGCTGCAAAGAGAGGCAAGTAGAGCTGTTAATGTGGCATATACCATGTTTTTATTTCTGCTTGAGCTTCCTGTGATATACAGTGGATTTCATGTTTTACCCACAACGTGGTTCACTTCCTGCACTCAAGATTTAGCAGCCAGACCAAGCCTCAAGGGCCAAGTAACCAGACCCACCAAACAACCACTGGGGTTTTAGCTTTCCTTTAATGACAAGACAATAGCCAGTCAATAGGAGCACAGTACAGAATTGCAGCAGTTCTGCATACTCAATACAAAAGAAGCATCGGTGCAGCTCAGTGGTGTTACAGTCATGGACATAAATTATGGGTAGCTCCATTTATGCTCCTACACCAACTGTGATTTTCTAAATTGTTTAAATTAATGGTATCTACACAAGGTTAATTGTCTTGCCAGAAAGGACGTTTAGTTTTCTTTTGCTTGATACCTTGTATATACCAAGGCTCACATGTGGAGACATCCAAGCTCTGGGAAAGCTTTAGCTATCAGAATGGTACAGCTCTTTTCCTCTGATGCAGCTAGGAGATGCATCTTTTGAAGGAGTATCACTGAACTTTCTCTGGCACGGATCAAGAAAGCCCTAATCTGGTGCATTACCACATACAGTCTTCCTTTAGAACTCCTGTAGATCCCAGAGCCCTGCAAGCTTGTGTTACATAGTAGTAAGATACACCAAAGTATCAGCACCTTTACAGGTATTAACTGCAGCAATACTGACTGCTGTAGCAGACCTAGAAATCTGCCCAATTTTTGTTCCCAGCTTATGTTTGTTTCTTCCACCTCAGTTCCATCACTCTTTCAAAATCAGTTCTATCTTCTGTCTTTTTGCTGAACACTAGAAGTATCCTGTTGCTGTAGCCTTGCCAGGAGAAATTAAGTAAAATAATGTGTTTTGATGAGAAAAAATTGTTCTGGAAAGATAGTAAGTTTATTCAAATAGCCACCATCTGTTCTTCTGCATTTCTGGAACTGAGTATAATTGTGCACTGAAAAAAAGGATTCTTAAAACTGGCTCCTTTAAATAGGTTTACTCTCATTTTCAGACAGCTTTTGTCTTTCTTTTTTCTACCAAGTTCTTCAAGAAAAATTCACCTAATTAAAAGAAAAAAAAAATAGACACCAAAATTATTTGTAGGTATTTCAATAAAATAAGGCAGAAGAATACATTCTTATTTAACATGAGTGTTCTATTCTACAATACAATTGTTTTCACCAGTTATTTTATAGGAATTTAATTATCTATAACAGCATTTCCAATGCATACTGCAGGGATCTAAAAAATCTCAAAACTGTAACCCAACACACAATCCCTCCACTCCCAAAATCTTGATTTTCCTCCTGTCCAGTTTTATGAAATAGCTCTGTTGCTTTGTGCACTACAACAGGCAAAAGTGAATTGATTTAATTAAAATTTAATTTCTGTTTCATAAAGTATCAGCAAGTTATATTGAAACCTGCTATAAATCTTGTTTGAGCTGTCATTAAAACAGACTGAGCAGCATGGTACCCCAGATGAGTCTTCTCTGCTCTTTCCTTAGGAAAAAGCAGGATGTTGTACTTACACAACAGTTCCATTAATATCAGCTGCTACTTCATACCCAGTGCTTTATCAGAAAAAGCACTGCCGTGTCTCTAATTATTTTTAAAGCACTGTAAATAAATTCTGCCTGAAGCAACAAAATTGCAACACAAATAACCAAGGACCTTGCTGAACCCAGAAGCATCCAAGAGACAGAATGTGTAGGAAGACTTGAAAATTTGGTACCCTTTATCCTGCCTCACACATTAAGTATAATACAGGATAGGTTTAGAAAAAAAAAATTAGGTCAAGCAGCACTACAATTGTACAAATACTAATTACTGCATATGATGCATTTGGATGACCTACAGGAAACAGTGTAATTTATTTTTAAAATACAGGTAACTATATGAGGTGTCCTTGAACTAAGGTGAGCTTTGTTGCATATTACTTCGCTGTTTTAGTTTTGTATAATAAAATGTTGCATGCTAAATAATCCAATGCCTTTCGGTAATTTACCTGCTTTATAGGAAGAACGCACTAAAGGCCCACTAGCAGTGTAATGGAATCCAAGCTCATTTCCTACTTTTTCCCAGTACTTAAACTTCTCGGGAGTTATGTACTCTTCAACCTGGGGAAAATAATTAATTTTGCTCAGGTATTAATGCAAAGGAAATTGCTATAGCTAACATAGAGTGAAATTAAATACAGTTACATTGCAAGTTCAAAGATTTTCACTCCAAAGCTTTCATCAGTGAAGTCACAAACCGCATTTTTACTCGGCTTTCTACCAAACAAATGTATTTTATTTGTTTTACCTATTTAGCTGAAAAGATCAAAATTTAATCTCTAGTTGTTGCTTTATAATTTTCTTCATCCTGTTTTTGAATGGTCCTTTTGAGCAAACCCTTTTTCTTGTCCAACTTAGTGAAAAACCACAACAGTCCTACAAATCTCTTCACTAACAGCTAATTCAGTGAAACACAGGAACAGAACAGAGAGCAAATTTCTGGACAGATTGCAGAAGCAGAAAATGGTGAATTTCCCAGCTGAAGTGGCACCATTAAGGGAGAGCCTGTAAGACAGTGAAGGGGCACTGACTTGAGCAATTATGTTTGAGACATACACTGAAGCTCTTGTTTTCCAGAATCATGCCTCAGCTCCATCTGTCTCCCTGGCTAACAGCAGAAACTAGCACTGGGAAGTCTGCAGAAGATGGAAGGGGATAGATGGCTGAGGTCATTTTTAGTGAAGAGCCCCTAAGAGATAATCACTGTCAAGCTAAACAAGGAAGGAAATTTTTGTCAGAAATCTGCAGTTAGAGTAAGGATGACTGTGCAAGGTACGGACCATAACTCTGCCTGCAAAATACTTTTACCTTCAGGTGACGTTTTGTTGGTTGCATATACTGTCCTAGGGTCAAACAATCCACATCTGCTTCCCGCAATACTGTAGAAACAAAATTCCTTGTTAGTGGCAGAAGGATCACAAGGAAAATCATGGATTTACTTGTCAAATTGAATCTGTAAGCTATAAGAAGACAAAATATTTCGGAAATTCAGTCTTTTTTAACCAAACTTTTATTTTTCAATGGAACTTGGAAACATTTCCTGCACCAGCAAATTGATTTGCATGTAGAATCAAAGATGCTTACAATTGTTTCCCAACACAGTAAAATTCATACTTGTGAATTCTGGCATCTATTTCAACACCAACTTACATTTCATTGTGGAATATACTTGTTCATCTGTCTCGCCTAGCCCCAGCATAATGGAGGTTTTGGAAATGACGCCGGGCTGGACCTCTTTAGCGTGTTTCAGCACACGGATGGACTGCTCAAAGTTGGCTCGGGGGTCGCGGACCTTCCTTCGCACATTTCCAGCGCAAGGGGGAAAAACACGTGGAAGGGCACAGAGAAGTTAGAGACACCAGGCCAGGCGTGTTCTGCCAATTTCTGCCAAGTGGCAGAGCAGAGGTTTTTCGGCCGCCAGTCGGACACCGGCACCGGGGCAGGCCGGGAACGGCAATGTGTACGGGAAACGGGCACGGGAAACGGGCACCAGGGAACAGGCACCGGGAAACGGGCACTGGGAAACGGGCACCGAGAAACCAGCACCGGGAACAGCCCCGCCACGGGCATTGCTCACCGCTGCAGTGCTGGCACCGTCTCCACGTTGTGCGCATAGACATCCAGCCCCGACAGGGCGACTTTCTCCACTGCTTTAAGGTCACCTCGGAAATCGGGAGTTAGGCATTCCACCAGGATTTTTGGATTCCTGAAAACGAGACAGAAGGAACAAACGCGTTGTGGAATTTTGTGTCCCTGCTGTTAAAAAACTCCAAGATATTAAAAAAAAAACCCAAACCCCCTAACTGAAGACGTGACACTCTAGTAAGCAAAGCAAAGTTAATTCAGGATAATTCTAAACCAAAGGTTTCTACAAACACTTTATAGCAAACTCAAGTTAACCAGCAACAAAGACATGTTAAAAAAATAATACATAAACAGTGCACATGAATGTTTGAGAGACTGTTGGAATTGTTTTTATATTTGGCTTTTTCTGTATTTCAGTTCACATCAGGACAAACAGGAATTTGTTTTGTTTAAGATCATAGCTCCAAAATACAGAGGAGCTTTAATTCTGCTACTGGAATACGAAGACTCTGAGTCTAGAATCTAGTCTTGGTGTTCAGGAGCCTGATTTCAGCTCAAAAAGGCAGGTGGGGAAAACTGCAAAAACCCTTCAAGCCCCAAGATACTCTGGATAAAGACTTAAATGAGGTTATACAAATGAATTCTGCAGGCAGGCAAGTGTGCTGTTGAATGGCATACAGGGCACCGATGTAGGGTGAAGGCAGCACAGCCAGGGAAAGCAGGAAGGTACAATCACAGACTTGGAAATGGCCACTGAGACAAAATGAAAATCAATTGGATCACTGCTGAATAAGAAACCAGACTCCTTTGGTCACATGGTAATAGTTACCTAACTCTGCTGTGTTTGAGCCCAAGCTTCAGGAATGAAAATACCTCAGAAGAATGTATTCATTTCCTGATCAACCAACTGTCTGCTCAAAGAAAGAATCCAGTGCTTAGCTTTAAATAAGCCTGGGATGAATTGCAAATGCATCCAATTCAAAACAGTTTGGGGCCATTCTATGAGAAAGATGAAGAAGGGGGAAAAAAAAGGGACACAGACAGGCTAGAGGCAGACTTTTGTATTAGCATGGCCCCTGGAATAACCCAGCTAAAGGAGCTTTGATGTACATGCAGTACCACATTCTAAAGTTTAACAACAGCAATACATCCATGACACACCTTTCTTTCAGATGCCGGACTGTCTTTGCAAAGTGTTCCGCTCCACCATCAGGCATATCTAGAAGCATTTCAATTATTCAATTGATCTTTCTGTTCAAGAAATGTATTTACTTACTAGCAAAGCCAAAAAACCCATCCAATTCAAACCTTAAAAGCAAAACAATAAAGCAATCAAACCCCAGTCTTGTCTCACCACTTATGCTGAGGGCTTACAAAAGATATAAAGATATCCTACCAAGCCTCTGCAGAAAGTCTAACTGTGATTGTCTAGAGCAGAGTTTGGATTTACCTGTCTGTAGGTTCCCTGTCTCCCTGGGCACAGAATTGCTTTACCTATTTATGGTTCTGGTCTGAAAAACAGTTGTACAAAAATTGAGAAGTATATATTAGTGCTCTTTTAAGCCCCTTGGAAGTCACTGGACTTTCCATCATATTGAAGTTTTTACAATGGCTTTCTTCACTTATATGGTGTCATCACAAGGGAGCTACTTCCTACTTCCTTAGGAAAATGTAACTTTCAGTTTTGTTACATATAATATATTCTAGTTTAGTGTTTAGAAGGAAGTTCTGTAATGGTATTGCATATGATTGTTTGTCTTTTTGCTATCCAAGTAAGAACATGGTGTATATATGCAAGCATTCTGCTAAAAATTCATTATAAAATATTTAGTGTTGTAGTATTTATTGATGTTTATTGAGAGCATAATTTCTGTTGTCTTTCACCAGACATAAAGAAATACTGAGAATATGCAGGAACTGTGCAAAGTCACAGCACTGTTGACTCCTTTAACACAGTCCTCCTGGGCAGCTGTGCAGATGACTGTTTCTGGGGGCTGTGTGTAGCCAAGAATACCAGTGAGAGCTCGGAGTGGAGAGGGGAGAGCCAAGGTACGCACCATCCCTGTCCACGGACGTCAGCACCACGTAGTCCAGGCCCCACTCGGCGATAGCCTTGGCTGTGTTGTAAGGCTCCTGTGGATCCAGTGGAGGGGGGTTTCTGGCAGTCTTTACAGAACAAAATCTGCAGCCTCTGGTGCACGTGTCACCCATCAGCTGGAACATGAAAGACATTCCTACCTTTACACAGTAAACTATTGCTCAGCTGGGGAACAGCTGCATAAGCTACATCAGATAAATCCTAATGGTAAGCAAAAAAAAAACTAGACAGTGCTTTACTCTAAATTTATTGCAATAAACCCACTCCACTTCAGTAAAGATCCAACAATAAAGTACCAACAGCTCAGACATTAACAGAACACTTAGGAAATGGTTAATGACTTACCATAATAGTAGCAGTTGCTGTGGCATATTCCCCACCTCCCCAGCATTCTCCAATGTTGGGACAACGTGCTTCTTCACATACCTGAAGATGAAAGGCTGTACTGTACCTGGATTTTTCCATATTATTTTTGAAAATAATTATTACTGATGGATTTTAATAGTTGCCTACAAACAAAACATAATCCCTTCTGTGATAATTCAGGTTAACAATTCCCTGCTGTTTTTAACAAGTCAGTAGAACAGATAGGAAGAGAACTGCTTCCTGATATCCACTACCATTATTTTCTCTACTTCAAAACTCCAAAAATTGCTCAGCCACATAACTGTCTTATTAATTAGCACAGACTATCATTAATATTTTAAATTTAAGAACTGATAAAATGTTCACAAAGTATGTGATTCATTAAAGCATAAAGAACTAAGAACTTAGTCTGAAAAAAAGAAAGGAAAAAATCCCCTCCATGCATTTCCACTGCTTTTTACTATCTAGAAAGTACAATTAATGAAATCTGTACAGTTTCTTTTCATGAAAATCAAGTGTGTAGCTCTGTGTGTGTGTCCATTATAAACAGTTGCACATAGCATCTTCTAATCTCTGGTGATATAAGTAGTAAAGCCCAGTATTTAAAATCACAGTAGGAAAACACACTTAATCTGTTGGATTTACCCTAAATCTTTAGGGGTAAAATTCACTGCTAGCAAAAAAGATCAGCACTGGGCTTGGTTTCAGCTCTGAAGATCATGCAAGACATTATTTATTCAAAAAAAGTAAAATCTGCCTTACTTCTACAGGAACACTTGGTTGATGCCAGACTTACCGTATGAAGATTTAAACTTCTCAAGGTATTCTTTAGTTTATTGTAGTTCTTTCCCATGGGAATCTTTGTTTTCAGCCATGGAGGGAGATGCAGCCTGAATAACACCAAGCAAACATAAAGATTAATAAACTACTTACATGGTAAGTTTTATTAAAAGATTTGTTTTAATTTATTACAGATCCCAACAAGAAAATGTCCCTTGAAAACTGATGCAACTCAGCAATTAATGTTAACATCATTCATGGCCAGATCAGACTTTTCTTCCCTGTTCATCATCATTCCAACACTCAAGCATGGGAATTGTTGTCACTGAAATGTTTAAAACTGTTCACTGTTCCAGAGGGATTGTGAACAGTACCACACTGGAGACTGCAACCATTAATGGCAGCAGATATTGCACAGCTATCACAAAGTCTGATCACTCGATAACTGGAAATATGGGGGTTTAAAATTTTTTTAACTTAAGTTTTCATTTTTTGTTTTCTCTATCAGTAGCACTTTTTTCAACACATTCACCTACTGATGTATATTTAAATTTAATTGCTGGCACTCAAGAACATACCACCATGTCTCCGCATTTTTATGGATGTGAAGTTAATGACACTTGTCCTGTCTTGAATAATCTTTACATTTGCAACACAGTAGGGCAGAATTTAATAAAGACACGTAGCATACATTTTGTAGTTATTGCTAAACATGCAAGATCATGCTGGGAAGCAACTCAAGTTGTCTAAAATCACCATTACCGTTCTCCTTTCTCACGCTTTAAATTGCCTTTATACTCAGCCCACGTGCTCTTGTCTGACAGATCTCCAGAGACAAAGTCCTGTAAGTCTGGTCCATTTTGCAGGAACTCTTTTTTTCCCCCTGGCAAAGAACCTGATGTTCCGTAGTGGTTACACACATGGCTCCCTGACACCTAAAACAAGCAAAATTGCAATTTATTTAGTAACAAACATGTTGGCATCATATACTAAACAACAATTTGCCTTTTTGCTGGTTAACGCATGCTTTGTGTAAGCATTTTCCCAATGGCTTTTAACTTAAATGTATAATCCTCTTTTTATTTTAAGTTACATGTAACAGACTTATCTATCATAACACCACACTAAGTTATACAGTGTAACACACAATTCCCCTGCACTCAGCACTGGTGAGGCCATACCTCAAATCCAGTGTCCAGTTTTGGGCCCGTCACTGCAAGAAGGACTTTGAGCAGCTGGAGCGTGTCCAGAGAAGGGCAATGGAGGAGGGGAAGGGTGTGGAGCACAAGGCTTGTGGGGAGCAGCTGAGGGAGCTGGGGGCTTCAGCCTGGAGACAAGGAGGCTCAGGGGGAACTGATGGGTCTCTTCAATTGCTGAAAGGAGGCTGTAGCCAGGTGGGGATGGGCTTCTTCTCCCAGGCAGCCAGCGACAGGATGAGAGGAAATAGTCCTAAACTGCAGCAGTGGAAGCTTAGTTTGGACATAAGGAGGAATTTCTTCCCAGAAAGGGTGACTGGGCATTGGAATGGGCTGCCCAGGGAGGAGGTGGAGTCACCGTCCCTAGAGGTGTTTAAGGAAAAGACTGGATGTGGCACTCAGTGTCATGGTCTGGTTGACAAGGTGGTGTTGGGTCACAGCTTGATCTCAGAGGTCTTTCCAGCCTAAGGCATTCTGTGAGCTAACACTATGTGGGTTACCCCGGCGTTTCGGGGCCGCAGGTAGCGGCGTCGCCAAGGTTCCCGGCGGCCGCCGGGCGCTGTCCGGGGAGCGGGGCCGGGGCTCGGTGTGCCGGCTTTGCGTGAGCCCGTGCGGGGCGGGGACGGTCGGTGCCGGGCTCTGCCCGCGGCCGCCCCGCGCTGTCCCGCGCCCCCGCCACAGACCCGCTCGGCACCGGCACCGGCACCGCCGTGCGCCCACAGCGCCTGCTCCCGCTCCCGCCGTGCCGTACCGCAGCCTCCGCCCGCCCGGCCCGTCCTGGCGCGGCGGCTCCCGGGGCACACGGCGAGACTCACCCGGGCCCGGCCCCGCGGCAGCAGCAGCCCCCGGGCGGCGGCGGCCCCGCCGCGGCTCTGCGGCAGCAGCAACGACATGGCGGCGCGCAGCCGATCGGCGCACTCGGCCGGCTCGGCTGCTCTCGCCTGTCGGACGGCTGCCTCGACGCGATGACGTCACGGGCCCGCAGCGGCTACAAGTACGTGATGACGTCATGCGCTGTCTCTTTTGGCCCTGCGTGTTGCAAGGTGAGGTCTGGTGGCGCCTCCGGGATCGCTCGGGATCCCCGGGATAATCCGGGATCATCCGCGGCTCTCGGCCCCCCGGCGCGCCGCCCGCGCGCGGGCAGCCCCCCGGGGCGGCGCCGGGCCCCGCCGGCGCCTCCTGTCCCGCACCCCGCGCGGGAGGGCCCAGGGACGGCGCCTTCCCGGCAAGGCCCCGTTGAGGCCGCCGCGCTCCGGGCCCCGGCGGAGCCCGGCGGTGACAGCGCGGGGGCCGTCGGGTCGCGCAGGGAGGAGCGTGCGGGGGCCCCGTGGGCACAAGGCCGAGAGAGCCTCCAGCCTGTCTCGTTGTCTCCCGCAGGATGAAGACCATCCTCAGCAACCAGACCGTGGACATTCCCGAGCAAGGTCAGTCCGCGCCGTTTTCGGGAGGCGCTCGGCGGTGCCGCCCCCGCAGCCCGTAACGCGTGTCCGCTTTGGTCCGCAGTGGGAGTCTCGCTGAAGGGCCGGACGGTCATTGTGAAGGGGCCCCGAGGAACCTTGAGGAGAGATTTTAACCACATCAACGTGGAGCTGTCCCTCCTGGGAAAGAAGCACAAGAAGGTGAGTGCCGCACAGGCCGCTTTGCTGCCCGGAGACAGAGGGGAGCTTTATTATTGGCTTGAAAACTTGGGGGTGGTGTAGGAGAGTGTCCAAAAATGTTCAGCTTTGGGTGAGTTTTTTGGTAGGTTTTGCTTATTCCTGTGTTTTCTGAGAGAGAAATTGGTCTGATGGAAGGGCGGGGCCTCCTCGGGCACTGTGGGGAGTGCATTCTTGTCTAGTGACAGTTACAGGGAAAGGGGATGATCAGTGTATGCTGTTCTACAAACTGCATCTTTCAGAGGATAAAAATCAGTTTACTGGATTTCCAGAAACTGCAAGTTATATTAGGAGAGCAGAGATAAATAAATGCGTGATTTTTCTTACTGTCTCAAAAAGTATAAGAAAATATCGAGAGTGACTGATTTCAGCTACTGTTTCACAGAGTTCGAGTGTTTCATTAAAACAGGGGATCCGCACACAGTTTAAGTTGATTATGCATAGGAGGCAGACTTCAAAACAATATGCTTAGCAATTGCTAAGCAGGTTAGGATTTAAAAGACAGAAACCAGGTGGGCCTTTAGTAAGTAGTCTGTCAAATAAACAAAACAGTTCTGTGTTTTTGTTTGGTGGGCTTTAAGTAGTTTATCTGAAAGTTTTGTTCCTCATTTGTTACATAATTGTTTTGTTGCTGGTTTTGAAGTGTAGCTGAAAGCTTTGTTAATGTGATTTTTGATGCAGCTGCGTGTTGACAAGTGGTGGGGTAACAGGAAGGAGCTGGCAACAGTTCGCACAATTTGCAGCCATGTACAGAACATGATCAAGGGGGTCACTCTGGTAAGTTGTGTTTAAGTTGTGAACCAGGATAACTGCTGCCTTTTTTGTTACTTGCAGTGAGAGCCTTTTACTTTATGGAGGGAGAACGTTTCTAAGCATCCAAGATGCAGCTTCTTTCTCCTTCTGCTTTTTGTCGTGGCTTTGCTGTCAGGCAAGTTCTGGTGGAGGAAATGATGAATGTCTCTTGGGCTCAGTGTCCTGTCCTTTCTCAGAAGCTGTTGGTGCACCTTGGCTTTAGTTTCTCCTATAAGCTTCGTGCATGTGTTCTGCCTTTTGGGCCTGTTCTGCTTTCAATACCCGGTTATGTCCTGTGTCCCAGGGCTTTCGCTACAAGATGAGGTCGGTGTACGCTCACTTCCCGATCAATGTAGTCATACAGGACAATGGCTCACTTGTGGAGATCCGGAACTTCCTGGGAGAGAAGTACATTCGCAGAGTGCGGATGCGGCCAGGTGAGCCTTTCTGGAGAGATGTTCTGCTGGTTTCAACTAGGCTTTCCAAGCTGTTTTCTTTGGGCTCTGCCACTGATAATGGGAGAGGATGAATAATTCATGTGCTTGTCTGAATTTATGTAATCTTATGATACTCTTGCCACTGTCTAGATTTGTTACTAATAATGCCTCTGCAATTTATCTTTACTAGCAAGAGCTAGCTAACAACTAGTCTGGAGTTAGTTATTGTAATACAAGGAATCCAGGATTTACTTGAATCACTGGGAGATCTTAATAGTGTTGATAGTTGGTAAGCTGCAGCTGCTTTGTGTTAGATTTGCGTATCTGTTTTAAAACACTGTACATTAACGAGTTTCATACCACGTCATAGTTTTGGTCTTTAAGGTGTTTGAATTTGCTGATTATCTAGGAGCATGCACAGTAAACTTAGAAATTGCCATCTTATTAGCTGTTTTTAAATCTTGCACACTTGTAGTTTCAGTAAAATGTCTAACAGAAAAGCAGGCACTTGATGGAGCTTGTTAAACTTCTGGAGGGAGACAACAAAACATGTCATAAACAAAATTACATAAAGACTGTGGGAAAGACTTCCCTTATCCATTTGTTTTTTTCTAATTCCACTTCTGGTGAGGGTATGGGTAAGGACATTTAATGCGACTGATGATGTGTTGGGGTGACTGTAGAGGAGTGCATCAGACTTGTCCCAAAACACTGGTAGATAACAGTGCAGCAGAGTTACAGGGTTTTTGATTTACTGTGGGATGTTACGGGTGGGTTTGATTTTTGTATTGGGTTTGTTTTTAAGTCAGCATTTACTGTTGGTAATGGGCTGGCTTAAAATCTTTTATCTGTTGATTACATAGATGAAATAGTAAAAACTTCTGTTGCTCTCCTTACAAACTCATGTTTCCTGTTGGAGTCTTGAATGCCATCATGTTTACTCCTTGTGAGTACTTGCACCATTGCTAGTGTAAACACAGTACATGATATGACAGGGGCAGGTAGTTTTTAATGGCTTTTGATTGGGCTGACTGCAGTTTTGTCTTCCTGAGCACAAGCCTGTGGGAAATGGCACCACCTTGCTGATGGAGCCGTGCTGGCAAAGCGCTGGCTTGTACACAGTGTTGGTAATCGATGCTCCTGTGTAATAATGGGTGAGCAGGACTATCACTTCAGTAGCTGTCACTCCAGAGCATGACTTGCACTAATATTTAATTGAAACTATGAGGGAGGACAGCCCTGGAATGGATTTGAGGGACTCTCTAACAAAGTCATAGAAGCTAATTATTGTCTTGAATACTAGTGTCTAGATTTGGACAGGACATTAATATTGTTTCTTTAATACACTTAACACCTTCAACAGTGTGGATTATGTGTTTGCCTTTCCATAGGTGTTACCTGTGCAGTATCTCAAGCCCAAAAAGATGAGCTGATCCTTGAAGGGAATGACATTGAGCTGGTCTCCAATTCAGGTTTGTGAAAGGAGATGTGTGGAAAATTACATGGAAACTTTTATCTGAAGATGTGAGCTTAGCAAACTCTTTACCTCAAACCATGAGGTAAACAACAGCCCAGATTTTTTTTTGCTCTAGTCACTTTAATTGCTTTTCATAGTTCCTTACTCTGTTTCTAAGCTTAAAGATGTTTTTACTAGTCTGCAGAACCTTCTTCAGGTCAGTACTTACGGCCTTTTTGGCACCAAACTTTTCAGCTTTTCAGTTGTACATGGCATGCAGTAATGAAATGCTTCTGCCCCAAGTTGCCAAGATGGGCTCAGTGAAATGCATCCTATTTTCATTAGACCCCTTCAGGATTTAAAGTTGGTAATTCTGTTTCTAGATGACAGTCCTGTTCTTTAGTTGAAATACTGCAGCATAAACAAAGACTACATGTTGGCTTGGACCTTTTGGCTTTGTGCTAATAGTCTCACTTTGTCTGCAGCTGCTTTGATCCAGCAAGCCACCACAGTCAAGAACAAGGATATCAGGAAATTCTTGGATGGTATCTATGTTTCTGAGAAAGGAACAGTGCAGCAGGCAGATGAGTAAAACTCATAGGTTGGTATCATCTTAATACACATTGTAAATCTTTTCTGTAGAGATGGGGACTTGACAGGGTTATCTGCTTCAACATGGCCATGGTTAAACAGGTTCCCAAATTTTGTTTGTTAAAGATGCCATAAGATGCATCATAAAATTTTAATTTTGGTAGGTCTTTCAACAGCAGTTCTCCATCTTTCATCAACTTGGCATTTTGCTACTGTATGGAGAAAACCTATCTCTCCAGTGCTGTACTCTGCATTGTGATTGTGAGCTGCAGTGCTGGCTGAGAATTGTGAACAGCTGACCTAACCTGACAGACTGGTTTACAGCTATTTACAGAGCAGACCTCAGACTGATGTTCTTCCTGGTTGGATACTGCCCTCACTAAAATGGTGGACAGCACCCAATTTATATACAAAGGTCTTCTGAACAGTTAGTATGTAAATGCTGGTAAACAGGTCAGTTTAACAAGGACACTGTTTACATCTTCCATGGCCGTTGTTACTGAAATTGAGTACGCGGATTTGGGGATAATTTAGGAATTTTAACTGCTAAAGGAATTCGATGCATTTCACCTGTGTGTGGTTCCTTACATAGTGCAAAACACCTGTGCAGGATGAGACAGTCTAACTTGCAAATACATTCTGTGCTGTGTGCCTTGAGAACCTAAGCTTGAGGCAGGATGTAGATGAAGTGAGCTTCATAAACCTGTTTTTTTAAAAATCATCCTCCAGATACCAAACATTTGCAAGCCTTCAAAAAAATCTTTAGTGCCATTCTAAATGCCTTGAGAGACGGCGCAACTTACTACATTTGTTGAACAGTTGAGCTGTTGTGCTTGAAGGCATCTTTAAGTAATCTTGTCTGTGTAAAATCAAGCAAATTCTTTGAACTATTAATGTCTGTCTTGCATTAAAATCGTCAGATAAACATAAATGATTATAAAACTTTCAGTTTCACATTTGCACTGCTAAAATCTTTTTAAAAGCTCTTAATGTTTTATTTACAGTTGTCTGGATCCCGATGGTAATTACTGCAAGACATTGTACCAGCAATGCCAGCTGGTACAAGGTGAGAACACCCTTAGAGGTTTAATAAAACAAACTATATTTCATATCTTGAGTTTGTTGTTGCTTTTTTTTTTTTTTTAACTAAATGGTGCTTGCATGAACCTGATGGCTTTTAGAGAAGCAGATTGCACAGTGGGTCCGTCCTACCAATGTGTTCTTGAACCACTGGACTTCATTCAGACTGCATGAATTTGCTCAGACTGGTAGGGCAATGTGTAGGCCATGCTACCATGATCTTTCTGTGATGAAGTCATGAAGTGGCATTTTTGAGTCATTAAAACTCAAGCATTTTTCTCATAGAGGGGGGACCAGTGTTCTTTCACATTTTTTTCTCAAGCCTCAGACTTGTGATGACAGAATCTGAAGTAGATGAAAAACAAAACTAAAATCAGTAGAACTAGATTTGTAAACCCATTTAAACTAAATACATAGATAGAAGCAGTAGTCTGAAAATACAATGCTTTATTGCTCAAATAAGAAAACAAAGGACTTGACCTCAAAGCTCAATCAGAGTGTATTGCTGAGTTTCGCCAGCAGTGAGTTATCTGAGGGTACAGCTTGGTTTCTTCACTGCTGATCTTGCCACGTAGCAACATGTAACTGGGAGGTTGTACTATTTCTGTGCAGTAGTAAAATCCACATTGTCACTTGCTCCATTCCATTACATTTGGAAAAAGTATATAAAATACTGGGATAGTGCAGAAACATACTTGGCAACAAGTTGCTAAAGCATCTGATGTTAAATTCCAAAATTGCCCAAAGATCCACTTGTATAATGACATGTGCAATTTACATTCCTCACTCAATTATTGAGTGGGTCAACTATTTATTTGGATGTTCTCTGCTAGTAAAAATTTTTATGACTGCCCCATTTTGGAGGTGAAAAATAGTGATTGTATATGGTTTTGTCTCCAGTTATATTTGCTTAAAACTACTTCACCGAATCTGTAAGGGATATCTGTTGGTCAATAATGGAGTTAACTTGGTTTTGTTCTTTTAGGGGTATCTTCAGAAGCTGGTCCAGCACATTTCCTTCCTGGTGTTGTACTTAGTTGAAGGTTTGTGGGGTTTAATAGAACGTCTAAACCCTAACAGCTGGAGTTTCATGCTGAACAACACTCATAACATGAATACACATCACAGGGCTTACAAAGGTGCATATCAGTTCTCAGAAGTTGCTCTTTGCAAGTAAAGCTGTTTTAAAGGTTATTCCAATGCACAGGAGGGTCATAATTTTTTTTTTTTTAACATATTAAGTTGACTTCTAGGTACAGTAGGTGGATAAAAGTAATGTCATTAGAAACAAGTGCCATGGGTCTTCCTGTCAATGTGATTACTGCATTTTTGAATGAAATGCTTGGTGTGTGTGACTGGAGTGACTCAGTGCTTTTCCACAGTTGTCTTATCATCCACTGTAGAATGCAGTGATGGATCTCACTGAAAGCAGGCTTGTGCCCTCTTTTAAAATGAGACACAGATGCATTTGATGTTTTTCCCCTTAAAACGTTTTCTTCTTTTTCTTTTGTGAAAAAAAATTATAGCTAAAAGCAAACTGAGGGTAGAGAAAAGGCAGCAGGTAAAGAATATTAACGACTTCTTCTGAGAAATAAACAAGCAGAAGCTACACTGCTTTTCGTGGCTAGAGGGGCCACAGACTGAGTAGTCAGCAGGAAAGCCATTGTTGCTTATCAGGCTATTGTAAAATCTTACTGAAGGCTTTGCTTTTGAATCTGAAGTGAAGAATCCAAATCTAGGCTTAGATTTCTCTTCAGTCAGCTTAAATGCATAGTAGCCTTTAATCTTGACTTTGTCAATGTGGTAGGCTGAGAAGGAAAAGAAAGCAAAACAAGGTGTTAATAAAAACTTACATGTGAGGTAAAACCTGCAGACTTTCTGGTAAGGAGTTCAGATTTCAAGTTGTTACAAATTTAAAAAGTACTTACATCAAAATATTTACTGCTTCTAATACTCAATTGTCTTAATTACATAGGAACGGTGCCTTACTGTTTTTAAAAAATCCTTATAATTTGGGAATTTTTGGACCTATGCCATGAAAACTGGATTTGTACAGGGTTGGAGCTGGGAGTTTGTTTCCCCATGAAAAGCTAGATGCTGCTCTTAACTGCAAGGACTCGGGAGCAGCTGCCCGTAAGTGCCATGAGAGCAGCTTTCCAAGAATTCCTGCCCTGCTCCAAACTCAGCTGCTCATCTGCAGCATGCATGGCTCTGCTACAGTGCTGCACCCAAGTGCTGGGTGAAAATACTTAAAATAGCAGGCCTTGAAGTCATGTGGAAGCAGTGGGCATAGTTGGGAATGTGATCCAGACTAAGAACAGGTAAACATTTAATAACTTACTTCCTTTAGTAATGTATTGTTCTTTTGTTTGCAGTATGAAATTAGCATGGAAAATAAAGCAGCAAATGCTTATTAGTCCTGCGGTAACTGAGAGAGCTAAGCACTGGAGAGAGAACACTTTTTTTCTTCTTGTCTAAAAGTAATCTGAAGCCATGCTTAGCCATGAGTAAGTTTTGTCTCATTTTTTATTAACTGCTAGAGAGGAGAACCCAGGACACCTGTGTTTGATGTCAGTTACCTCAGAAAAGCATTTGAACCTGCTGTGTCCTGATCAGGATCTCTCTAATGCTCACCAGTAGGGAGCAGTGAGGGCAGGGATGTATTGCACATGTCATTTTGCCTGTATGGTTCAGGTACCAAGGCCTTGCTGGTAGCCTGTGCCTCACTGCTTTTCTTTAATGATTGGTTGGAGGAAGAGGGAGGGTAGGGGAGGGGTGAGGTCCCTGCAGCAGTTATCATACAATAAGCTGTTGCTGAAGATTATTGTCTTGAATGTTTTTGTTATCTAACTCCACAACTTAATTGTTTTTCTCTAAAGTGAAGAAGTAGATTTCCATATGTGCCCAAGAGAAAACAAGTAGTGGAACAAGAACTAGAGGTGGACTCTCCCTTCAACAGCAGCTGGTGCTGCTGGTGCCCTGCTGTATTTCTTCTGTATGTCCTTCCAGGTCTCTGTGGACTTGCTTGCACTTTCCTGTCCAATGTTCAGTAGGCAAGGAGGCTCTTGCCTTTCTCTGGAGAGTAGAAACTTTAATTGCCTCTTGGGAGTTGTTGGGCTGAAGTGCCATCTCCTAATAATTTCTGAGTAACTACTCTGCTGTATGTGCATGCTCAGAGGGCTTCTCTCATGGTTTAAACTGGAGGCAGCTGTGGCTGCATTTTGTACAAGGCACTTGATGCCATTCCTTTGTGTCGTAGCTGCCCTGAGTGTGACTGCAGAGTTGGGCCCCTCAGGTGGCTTAGTGCTGCTGGCTCCTGCATCTGAACCAGGACTGCTCGCTCTGTCCAGGGCAAGACTTAGCTGTGCCTGGGTCTGAGCCATGGAAATGGCTTTGGGGAACTTGAATCTGTCATGTACTCACCTTTTAAAACCTCTTGTACGTATTTGCCCAAGTAATAATTTCGAAGTTCATCATTGTCTAAGGATGGGTCATCTATTCCATTTGCTGTGATGTAAATGTCAATGTCACCATAAGTTTTTTTGATCCACCTGAGAACTTTGCGCATTCCCCAAGGCACCACTGCCAAACGAGAAGGGGAGCTCAGACAGGTGATGTCCTGTAGAAATTGAATGTCACGATCAAATTCATACTGGCTTCCATTCTGAGGTTCGTCAATCACAAATCTGGTGGTGAAATGATTCAGTGCGTAAAAGTCAGCTGCACCTTTAACAAGCTGCTTTTCCTCACTTGTGAAAAATGGCAACAAAGTATATGAAAGGCCTTTTCTGTTTTTAAAGGCGATGTATTCCCTCATAGTAGCTGGGTAGTCCCCAGTCTTAAATATGGGGTTGGCAAACCAGCCTATTTCAAATTGTAGAAACCTGTTGGCAGCTTTTGAATGAGATTCAAAGAAGGGGTTGGCAGGCTCAGCCCAGTCCGAATGCAGGGACAGGGACACTTTGCCGTACTGAGAGGACCGGTACCGCTCGTCGTATATTCTCCAGGCCATGGCGTGTGCTATTAGTAAATTGTGTGCTGCCCGGTAGGTGTCATTGCTGCTCCTGTTGTAGACATTGCTTAGCTGGTTAGGCTCGTTTATTGTAATCCAAAGTTTAACCAAATCACCAAGCTCCCTAAAACATAAAGCTGCGTAGTCTTGAAAAGCGTAGGCAGTGGATTGGTTCAACCATCCTCCTGTCTCCAGCAAAGGACCCGGCAGGCCCAGGTAGGTGTGAGTTGGATAATACAAGGTGACCATGGATTGAACGTTGAGTTTCAGGACTTCACTAATCACACATCTGTAATACCTAAGAACTTGCCTGTTGATCACTGACAAATCTCCATTGGGTAAAATTAGTGACCAGTCAAGTGCAAATCTATAATGGCTGACTTTCATTTTTTCCAGGAGATCCAGTTGCTTTTTAATACTGACAAAATCTGTGCACTGTGCTGGTCGGGTTTTTAACTTTACACCTTCAACTTTGTGCAGAAGCCCATCTCCTGTGACATTCCAGAGGTACAAGCTGGAATCACAGAACTGTGGTGAGGAAGCTGCTGATTCTGCCTGTGAAAATAAAAATATGCTACAATGGGTTTTAATTAAATGAACTTAATACCTGCTTGTAGTCTGCATTTCTGCCTGTGTTTAGCTGTCGATTAGTGCTGGATGTCAGAAGGCCCTGCTTAGATGCTTCAGGGGGAAGAGGATAACCAACTCACCTCTATGAACTTTGTGCTAGTGGTCATCATTCTGTTCCTTTCCGTAAGAAAAACATCAAAATTGCACTTTTTTCTTTATCATTACACGTAGGCATTTGCCCTGCCACCAGCCTGCATGAGATGTTTTCACTGAGAGAGCTCTCCCTGATTGGTCATGCACACAGTAGGTCTCAGGCAGCTGCCAGGAGAGCGGGTGGTGAGAACAAGCACCAGGAGCTGTATGAGGCAGGCACAGATTATTTTGGCAATGCTGCTGTGATCAGCCTTGTGAAACTGAGGCATAGTAATCTGACACAAACAGCTTGTAGCAGTCAGTTATATCTTTTCTATCTCCTACTAGCTGAAAAAGTTGGAATAACACTTTTTTTAATATTCCAATTTTAAATGCTTTTTTTATGTTTCAAAGTACAATATAGTGAAGTTTAAAATATTTAGATTGCTTTTTTTACAGGAAATGTACTTTTTTTTGTGCTGTATATTAACAAGATTTATAGAAGCTTAACTTTTTCTTCCCCTACAGTTGTCAGTGAATAGGTTAAATTATGGGATTTTGTCGTTATTTTTTGAGGCTGATATTTGTCATGGGACTACCTGTGTGCAGTGACAAGAAGGGTATTCCAACACTGCCCATACATACAGTTAGTTTATTTACTAGGTTTAAAGCAGAAATAGAAGAAAAATAATGTATCAATAAGTCCTGTAGGAACCAGTTTGGACAAAGGTTGTCCAATCTGTTTTCTAATGTGAGCTCAGATGGTAAACTTCAAGGTTAATTAACTTCACCTCTGCTAGGTGTCTTTTTAAAGAATGGCTTCTTACCCACTTGTCTGAGTGGCATTTAGAGCCAGGCCTAACCCAAGAATGTGTTTCTGCTGTAGACAAGACCTGGAGTCTGCAGGCACTGCTGCCACCAATGTGATCACCTTGTCCTTGCCCTTTGTCACTCTCCCCATCAGGCCTTCACAAGCATCCCTATGGCCACACTGCAAACTGGATTTGGAAACCCCTGGTTGAAAAATAACCCAGTAACAATTGGTTGGATCAACTTATTGGTCTGAAATGTCCTCATCTGATCTGCCACATGGAGATGCAAGCAGAGGGAGGGCCGTGCTTGGAAGGGCTCCTGCATCAGGGTTTGTTGCTGCAGCAGTAGCCAGCACTCTGTGACCTGCTCACCTGAAAACCTGGAAACACATGAAATTGAACCAATGCAGTTATGGCTTAACTTCTGTTGGCAGTGTGCATTGAAATTCTTGAATGCAAGGTGCTGTATACAGTCATTTGTTCACTCTGTTTCCAGAGATCCGCTCAATATTTTATGCTTACCTTGAGAACAGACTCGGTGATACCCCAGGAGAACTCACAGGAGAACTGAGCTTGCAAGTGTGGGGTAGAATCCTTTGGGAAGAAGCCATTTTCTCGTATGATTTGTTTATAATAAAGTGCAGATGACTTAGGAATCCTTTCCTTTTTTTTGCTTTTGAAATCTACATAAAATAATCCACGCCTGATATTGTTAGCATGTTGCCATTCGAAGCCATCAAGGAGGGACCAGGCTGTGTAACCAAACACATCTATGTTGTCGTATTTAATAGCTGCATAAGAGAAGGTAACATCCGTGAGTTTTCTATTTAGTATTCTAACATATATAAGGGATATTTATGTGAAAATGCTATTTCTTTTGAAAATCTTGAGTGTCTTCTCAATGTCTGTATTGACCCACTGTAATTCATTGCAAAACTGAGGTATGTATCTTAGCCTTTATTTACTAAAAAAAAAAAGAAATTAAGAAACTAAGAAATTAAGAAATTAAGGTGTCACTAAGAAATTAAGGTGTCCTTAAGAAATTAAATTACTGTAGGATTCTTTATTTCTGCTCTGACCAAACAAGAAATATTATACTACATCCAGGTTTGAAGTTGCATTTGACAATTTGCCAGTATTATTAGAGAATCATGAGTCAAAATAAAGGGAGCAACGGTTGATCTGGTTTGTAACTTTGTCATGAAGCGAAAACTTTCTAGCTTTATTTGAAAGATGTCTGTAAGCTCAAATATTTGGGAATGTCTACTCAGCTTGTAGATTGAATCTTTTTTTTTTTTGTTAGCATGGGACTGTTAATGACTTTAGAGAAGTACAGTAGAGCAACCCAGAGACTGATTTAGTCACAATATGGGTGCAGTGCATGCTGATTTCTTCAGGCAATCTTAGTGTCCCTCTTGCAAAAGAGTCTACATATGATCTTTTACATATAATATATGAGAAAGATAACACTTTCTCAGATGTGGAACCTGATTCTTCAGGTAGTGCAGCAGAGCCTGCAAAGCAGCTTCTCAGCAGACTAACCACAACACTTTTCATCCGTGCAGGCTCGTGCCAGCTGGCAGCTTGGAAGGAAAAGTCCAAACTCCATGGTCAGTCATGTTCACTGCCTGTCGCCACCTTTAAGCTAGCAAATAACACAGGATAACTCCTCATGTTCACCTTATAAGGGATGGAATACCCAAGGCAAAGAAATGACCAAGTAGGGTTCCTGAGGATTTTGACACAGTCAGGTGGACAAGCCATATTTTACCTGTAGCCCACCACACCAGTAAGCCAAGGAATAAAGATGAAGTTTTCTGGTTTATTCTTTCCAATATCATTTAGCCTCATTTTCTCAGGACATATAATTTTGCATCGTTCTGTATTTCTACTGAACTTCCTTGCCCTAGTCGCACCAGGCTGCTACTTGAGCAGAAAGCAGTTTTGCACAGAGCATGTATTGATGCAGCAGAGTTCCAAGGTACCCAGAAGCAAGGGCATAGTTCAGCTGGATGCTTTCCTGGTTGCTAGATGAAATCAGAAAGCTCAAGAGCTTGCAGTATGAGTGAGTGAGTATGTGGGAAGCTGATAGACAAGGCCAGAATACTGGAAAGGAGATGAGGAAATGTAGCAAAGCAATACAATGGCATGCATTTTCAAAGAAGGCAACTTCTGAATTACGGAAATCATGGGAGAAAGTGCAAAAATATCTGAAAATACCCATTGCAAAATGCAGAGGCAGAGAATGGTGAAGAGGAGAAAGCGATAAGCTAGAATGGCCTTGCAAGTAAATTTCAGTACTTGATGTCCGCAATGAGGCAGGTTGAACAAATGGGAGCAGACATCTAGGAACAGAGTAAGTGACAACTGAGAACATTTTTGTTTGTAGAAGCATTTTGAATAGATGGGGATGAGTTTAATTGTCAGAGCAAAAGATGCTGTTGTACTTGAGATGGTGCATGCTGAGATCTTGTGACCATTTGAATGGGTAGGGGGAAAATTATATTTTATGTATACTTTATAGTAAAGAAAATTAGAAGACAGGCAGGTGATAGGTAGAGATCTTGTGGATCAGAGTGAAAGTATGTTTGTAGCATTGTCTGCAGGGACAGTGAAAGGAGAGGGGAGAAACAGGTCAGGATCCTGACTGAGTGTTAGAGTGAGGATGAGAAAAGCCCCCTGAAAAACAAGGGGAAGGTCTGGGGCAGAAACAAAGGGCTGAAGGTAGGAAAGCTCAGGAGTTAACTAAGCTCCCTATGTCACCAGAGGTGACATTCACAGAAGACGATTTCAAGGCTTTTCTGTACCTACTATAGATGGAGTCTTAGAGTCCCGCAGGAGTAGTAGTTTCAGTATGGAAACCCTAACCCTAACCAACCTTACCCCAATGCAGATGTTAGACTTTAGCTTTTTGGTACAGGGGCTATGGGTTTTTTCTGTTTGTACAACACCTAGCACCAGTAGATCCTGATCCATGACTTGAATACATGCAGTATAAATAATTAATGATTAACTTTGTTGCCATTATCTCTTAGAAAAAAAAAAAAAAGATTAAGTTATTACAGAGCTAAATATCAAATGATCAAAAATGCTCTCTGAAAAATCCAACAAGTAATTTCTGTACAAACCTTGTAAAACCTTATTAATGAAGTTTTTCATTATGTAGATGGCTGTGGTGTCATCTGTTTTCACATGGCTGTCAGTGAACCAGCCATTCTCTGCAATCAAGATTCGAGGACTGTTGTATTCCAGTTTAATCCAATTCAGTACTTCCCTCAAATTGAGTGACAAATTTTGTCCCATTTTTGGTAGAGTGTTTGGAGGTTTAAAGTTACTAGGACCAAAGGAAAAGGCAAAGAAATCAGCTGTTCCCTTTATGTATTTTTTTTCATCTCTGGTAAAGTGTGGCAGAAACAAGAATTCATTTTTCAGTTCTTCTGGATAATCCCCATCCCCATGGATAGGTTTAGCGAACCATCCGAGTACTCTCTCCATGGACTTCTGACATTTAGAAATGTCCGACTCATCTTCCGATTTGTTAGGCTCGATCCAGTGGGATCCCAATACTATGGATATCATCCCCTTCTGATAAGGTTCAAAGTGTTCTTTGTAGGTATGCCAAACTTTTGCATGAGCCTGATGAGAGAAAAATAGTATTAAATTGTAACTCAAACAAGTCTCTTTGTGCATTGGCAGCTAGAGAGGCAGGTAGCTCCATCTGAGTCACCACAGGCTTATATGGAAGTACCAGTTAAGGCACATGAATTACCCTGCACAGTTTAATGGGCACTGTTACCCTGCAAGGTTCCTTGGGATGAGGGCAATGCTCAGTAACTCATGTCCTATGACACGTTAGGACTGTGGCTTTTTGCCTTTTAACACATGTCTAAATTTCAGGAGAGATCCCAGCAGGGATGAGAACAGCTGTTGTTACACAGGCACTTTGGAACAGCTCTAACAATGGGATTTGAACTCTATGATCTAACCAGTCCCATCTGAGTCTTTCTCTGCCAAACGGTGATTCCTATATGGTTAAAATTTCAAGCCATCTTTGCAATTATTCCATCAATTATGCATCTCATATGATATTTTATCAGTGGTGACTCTGTGCTACTAACTGCTCTGTGCTCCAGGGGTTACCTGGATCAAACCACATCCACCCCATCCCTCTTCTTGGGATTTATTTACTTTATTCTGGCCTAGTCACATGAGCAAGTGTTCAAATTTTGATATTTGTACAATTCCTAAATGTAAAAACTTGGGCAAAGGACTCAGCTGTGAAGTTTGAACCCAAATGTCAACTTTCGCAGCTCTGAGTGAGAATTTTGTTCAGGATTTTAGTTAATTTCTTCTTTGAAATGATCAATGCACTGTATCACATCTTAATACTGCTTTTCTGATTATCATAATAATCATATATATTGTTTTAGAAAGTGTGTCATTATTACACATCACAATTAGCTTCAAATGTCACATTATTAATTACTTAAATAAGGGCATAGAGCAGACAAAACTTACACAAAACCAGAAATACATAGGAGACTGAGGAACCACTAGCATTGTCAAAGTCCTCTAAAGAACAGGGCAGGTAGGTCAGAGGGGAGTGACTGAGCTGCAGCATGAACCACATCAGGTGATCTGACGCAGGGAGGGGAGCTGACCTCTCCCAGCTGAAGAGTTGTCAAGTAACTCAGGGTTTACCTTCTGCCTCTAGTGTGGCGTTACGCTCTTAAGCTGGAAAGAAAATAATAGTTTGCACCCAGAGAAAAACATTAGGAGCATTGTGAAACACTGAGTGCTGAGTTAGATTGTCACCATTACTAAGCCAAACAGCATTGCTTACCTTTGACAATAATTTCAGTTAATTTATATATAAACATACAGCCTTGACAGTTTAAAAAAGCCTCCAAAAGGCCCGATGTCAGGTAGGTATTTGTTTAAGCTGGGCAGTACCAAAGAATTACAGTTTGTGAAATTTTGTGTATCACTTGTTTATGGTTTCTAAGGTCATGCTCGTAACATTTGTTCAAAGTCTGTCTTTGAAAATACTGATAAAGTGACACTAACCTTTGAAATGCAGGTTCTGTAGCTGAAGAGGGAAGCCAGCACAAATGGATCATGAGGCAAATTGCAAGATAGAGTTAAAGTATTATAAAATGGATTTTTTAGTAGCCTTATCAGAAAATTTAAGTGGCCAGTGCCATCTCCTCAGTTGCCCTCACTGTCCTCTCCTGAAAGTCCCTCCAGCCTGGGGTGGCTGCTGGGGCCAGGCTTACTCTATGCTCTGCCTCTAGGATTTTCTGACCTGTTTTGTACTTTTGTACAGTTTTTCTCCAGACAGAGCCCACAAACACCACTGTTGAACGAGAGGCATATGGCTGCATTGGCTTAACAAGAAACCCCCCCACTGCACTCAGCTGTAGGATGCACAGTGCCAAGCACCATGACAATAGCTCCAGATAAATCATAGCAATCACACTTTTCTAGGTGAAGTGGAGAAAGATGCCTTTGCCAAAAAACAACTAATTAGAATACAATATTGACATGTAAAAGCCAATCAGGGATAACTCATATTGATACACATCTTCAGGAGGTGATTAAAAGAAAATAAAATTACTATTAAAAATAATGTGTACAGTAGAGGATATAGGCCCAGGTATAACTCTAGAGGAGTAGACCTCTAGTATAAATAAGTGCATTTCATATGAGTCAAGATAGAGTACTCATATACAAATTCATATGTATCACTGGTGACTTAATTCTGAGGATTAACTCTTAACTGTAAAAAACTTGTCACTGCCTACAGTTAGGGTTTTACAGACACAGCAGACACAATATAATTTGCTTACTGATAAATCTGCTGTGAGTTGTTAATTATCTGTAAGGAAGCTTAACATTCTCAGATAGAAGGTGTTTGTTAAATGCAAACTATTGTTGATGGAATAAGTTGATTTACAGAATTTGTTTTTTAAGACCAGATATGAAACAAATATCAATTTAAAAGCTACATCATATATCAAATTGGGTATTTTCAGTTAATCTTGACTAATCTTATTTCAGTTATAGTTTAATTCCTAATCTTTCATTTTCCTTGTTAGAGCAAGGACAAATGTCAAGGCTAAATACACAGTTAAAGTAGGATCAATATTGGGTATTTATTCTAGATAAGTATGACTCATTAATTTCAGCATATTTTCCTGGTATAAATGTAGAAAATATTCCCTAGTCTAGTAACAGAGGGTGCTGTCAGTAAGTACTAACCATGTAAAAAGGCTAGAAAAGCCAATAAACTGAAGCCAACAGTATTTGTTCTTTCTTTTTGAAACATTCTCATACTCCTTGAAATTCTGATCCTGTAAATTAACATATGCACATGCAAAGAGTTTTCAACAGAACAATACTTTCAATCTTAAGATACTTTAGTCAAGCAATTTTTCTTTGAACAGCAATGAGTATACAAAACAATGTCAGGGGTGTATGGAGTTATTTTAGTGTGCTGGAAATCAAGAATATTTAGGAAAACCGCAATTGAAAAATATATAATTAACTTATTTGGGCTTTGTGTTTACTTGTTTGGTGTTTAAACTATGAAGAACTAGAAGGTAGTCTGATGATGATGATGGTGATGATGTTACAGTTCAGAAGAAGGGCAGGGTTCTGTGGCTTAACTGGAGACTGTATTTTTGTTCAAGGCTTTTTTGGTCTGCGGTAAAGATGCCCCATAGTCAGTAGAGCTAAAGTAGAATGAAACCCTTTCTTTTGCAAACTGAATCTCAATCCTTGTGAAGGATTGCCTACATCTCGAGATGCAGGTGACTACACTTCTTGAGAGGGTGTTATGAAGGACTGAGGCTTTACTATCATAATTCGTTGTCTGTTAATTGTCCTGCATTTGGATTGTGTTTTCCCAAATGACTACCAAGAACTCTAAGAAAGCTAACCTGAAAATAAAAAATCATCAAAAGACTATGAATCAGTGCTGAATTTTATGTCATCACTGATGGCTACTACTATTTGAAAAATCTTCTAGCAAAGACATTTACATTTACAGATGATTCTGGTGTCCACCCTAGAGGCATACTTGATGGAGACAGGCTTCCCTTCTGCTGTAAGAAATACAGGTGCTGGTGTAGTTTCATCTTTCTGCATCCTGAGGAAAGGAGTCTCCTCTGGGGGAAGGGAAAGAAGTGTCTGGTAGACAAAGAGGTAATAATTAATTCCCATTCATGAAGTAGAAATTTGCTTTTAAGGAGAATGAATTATAGGACTTTCCTGGGGCACACTCATCCAAAGATCCCAAAGTCAGCAGTGTCCATGAAGAGATCCTGGCATAGTGAGATATATCAAAGAGCTTGGAGTAATAAAGAGCTGGGAATAATGCAGCTGGGCACAGAAAAGAATATGATCTGCTAAGGACCTATAGGGAGACACCAGGCTTGAAAGTGAATTTATTACTTTTTCCAAGTACGTAATGAAGACATTTTTTAGGGAGAACTCATTATGACATTTCTTTCCTGGGATTTTCTGCCAGATGGAAAGGAGTGTGAATAATCTTTAACAGGAAACTAAAAAAAAAAAGAAAAAATAAAAGAGCTCCTTTCTGCCTACTAGCAAAGGCAGAACTTGCTGGAGGGAACTGATACAGAGAAGGAAAAGAAGACAGGTTGCCCTTGTGATATTTACAAATCTCAATCCAAGTATGAAACAACATAACTAGATATACAGAAAATGGTAATAATATATCAGGTATATAGCTCACATAGGTCCAGCCACAATTATTCATGTGCTTTGTATTTTCTTACTTCTTGTCAGATTTATTTACTGATAAATCAAAGAAATCCATCTAATTTTTCTGCATGACATTTTTTTTTCTTCTCTGCTTCAGTATGACATCTGCCTCAGGAGCAAGCTCATAGTTTTTTTTCCATTTTCTTTGGTGTATCTTTAAAATGTTGCATAGCAAGTTACCTGTTAACATTAATTGGTTTCTGATGTTGCCTTTGTGATGTGCAGTCTCCTTTAATGAAGAACAGAAATACAGAATTTTGATGGCCACTCTCTATCTGGTATAAGATTCCACGTACTCCTTTTATTACTCATGATGACCATACTATTGAGAGATTTATCTAAGAGAATCCCTTAGCAATTTATATTTAATAAGCATCAAAGTTCAGATTCCCTATTAATTTCTGTAGAGGTACTATCAAGTCCTTTGAAATGGTCAGTAGCAATGATTACCCTCTGTGTATGAATATAATACATAGTAACATGCAAATGAGTTTTTAAAATTGAAATTTTTTAAAACTGAAATTTGAAATTCTTCTTCTGGATTATTTTCCCAATGTGGATCTCCTGCTTATCAGCCTCTGATTCTGCATTCACTACCTCTCTTTATAGATCTTGACTAGCAAGGCCTGTGCAAAAGGCAGGGCTGTCTCTTCTGTAGATGTGTCCGGGGCATTCCCTTAACAGGATGCAAGGCTTGGAGGGGAGCACAGGCAGGAGGTGATTCAGCACCAGCAATGCCTTGCACCAGCCAACACACAGAGCTCTGGGGCTGGATGAAGATAGAACAACCCTACTTTTGTTGGAAAGCCTTAATAAGATCATTATCTGCCTAGTTACCTCCATGAATTCGTTCATAGAAGCAGATAATTTTTTAAGCAGTTCCAAAATGCATTTCATTATGAAGATGATTCTTGAGGTCCTCTTTCAACCTGGTATTCCATGAACTTTTCCATAGGTTTTAAGACACTGTATTGCTTTTGAAAGCAATAATATTGATAAGTTTAAAACTAAGAGAAATTTCTCCTGCCCTTTTAAAGGGACACAAAGATTTCCAGCAACTTTCAAATTGTTCTTACAATAAAATAATCCACAGTCCAAAAAAACATAGGTTTATGGTTTGTTATATTGTTTTTGTGATTCTATTAAACTTAGCTTCAGGTTATGATTGATATATCACAAAAAAGCACTCCTTTATATAAACAGTGATTAGTTCTGATAACACCATGACTGCAACAATACACAAGGAAATTAAACTAAAAGTAGGATTCATGCAAGAGCTTCATTTAATTTGTCCAAAGATAATACAAAAAGATTTGAAAATGATTTTCAGCAAATTGCTGTGTAACAGTGTGGTGGCCAGACTAGCTTCATTTCAGCATTACAGACCTGGTTTTCCTGCTCTGTATATTTAATAGATGGACCTGGTTTGTACACAGGGTGGCATTGAGGACTGTGTCTGTCAACAGCCTGTCTAAAAATGAAGCCTTGACATGGACAAGAGCGTGGTTCTTCCTAAAGCTGATGACATAAATTGGCAATCTTTTCAAGAGCTTTAACAGGCTTTGCCTCACACTGTCAAAACCTGATATGTGGTTGAGCCTTTATTTCTGGGATAATGTTTTTGGTTTGCAGTGGGGAATTAGAAGGCAGCCATAATACAATGTCTGAGAAACAGACCAGTATATACCGGTCATGAAAAAAAACCCCCATGTGAAGTCTCTTTATTTAAAGAGAGAATCTTATAATTTTTCTTGATTCTCAAAGGAGAGATATTTCACAACACGTGAATCCTGATTGTGCATTAATACATTCTATTAATACTGTATTGTCAACAATGCAAAATGAACCAAACAGTTAAACTCACACAAAAATCTTTGCAAAAGATTCTGGCTAGTTGGCTTGGAACATATAGTACCAGATGTGGCTTCTGTGGAATGGCTGGCTGGCCTAACAGTTTATTAAGAGAAATAAAAAATTATATTTAGAGATTGGAAGAGTTGTCTCATATTGACTGGTACCTCAAAAGTTTCCATTCCATCTCCAACCCCCACCATAAAACTCCAGTCACTCAAATACTTTACTACAAATTTGAAATTTTTCATTGATCTCAAATCTAGAATCTTCAGAAATTTTACAGTAGTACAGGAGAGAACTTCTAATACTTTAGGTAATGTTCATGGGGTTGTAAGAAGGGTACCAGAGGAGAATAATTTCTGCCCATGTATAATAAAGCAGTAGTTAAAGGATTGTGTGCTGCTGAAAGTCTCCTTAACTCTTCCATCCAAGTGATTTATTTTATACTCTAGAACAAGAAGCAACTATCAAATCAAGTCTGAGAGACAAATAATATTGACCAAGAAAATTAGGTCAGTAATTTGTGTATCAGACCCAGATGTGTTTGGCTTCCTGTAAAATCCACTTGATTCTTTGGCAGAAGAGTATTGCTTCCTGTGTGTGGGGTGCTGCTTACATGGATTTTACAGAAAGTGCAGAGACTGCCTAGTTGTACTCCACATTTGATTATGACACTCAGACATGAAGGCAAGAAATATTGCAAACTTATATGGTATCTTTTACATGCATTATATAAAATAGCACTTGAAAACAGGAAGAATGATTTGGCATCAGTTTTCTTTGAGATGCTTCAAAAATCTTTACAGTTAAATCATTCTTCTGCTAAGTCTGAAATCAGTTAGTGACTCAAGCTTCTTGACAACTTTTCTGTGTGTAAAACTTCTATAGACTGCAGTGTGACTTTCTTGAAAAATGATGTTCTGAAGGTTCAAGGCCAGAAGCAAATACAAGAATTTGTCAGTTTTTACTATTTTAACTACTCTGGCGAATAATTTTTCCCACTTGCATACTTCTTTCTGTAGGATTAACCTATTCAGATTGATTTGTTAATTAAATGTGCAATGTATGGCAAGTTGTAGAAAAATTCTCTTTGTGACAGTTAAGAATAGTCTCAGTAGGGAGAATTATACTGGCTGCAAAGATGGGATAGAGACCTGCTCTGTAAAGCACTTTGAGCACAGCAGATGCAAAAAACTACTGTACATCATGGAAATAACTTAAAACTCTCAAGTACTGAAGAGGACATTTGTTTTCTTCTGAACCAAGAAGCACCAACCTTACTAGTTTAGAAACATTTTGCAATATGATCATACTAACCTAGAACAAATCATACTTAGATATACATACTCTATGGCCAGTAAAGTTGATTTAATATGGAAATACAAATTAATTTCCTTCTAAACTAATAGAATAGTCATTTCAGTATGGCCAAATCTGTTTAAGTAAATGTCAAGAACAAAGAATGTTCTTTAAGAGTTACAATTTGTATGTAAAAGCTAATTTAAATAAAATAATAAACAAGCACTTTAAAACAAATAATTATGGAGTCAGCTGTTGTGACAAGCACTGGGATCAAAGTGAGGGTCAACAGAAAGACTGCTTTAGCTAAAGGCTATTTCCTGGTGCTTCCCCATAGGTGATTTTTTTGAAAAATGATCACAGGACCAATTCCTCCTATTATCTCCCACAGCAGTGCAAGATCAATTTGTAAAATATTATTATACTGTACCTTGATCAAATTGTGTCCTACTGAGTAGACAGTTCTTATTTTCCCTCTCTCTCCAGGAGCATGAATACCTGTGCCATATCCATGCCAAGCAACTAAATATGGATTGTGGATTGTAATCCAATATTTAACACGATCCCCAAAGGTCTGGAAGCAAAAGGTGGCATAGTCATTGAAGATATCAATCATGGATTCATTTTTCCATCCCCCGTATTTTTCTTCCAGCATCAAGGGCAGGTCCCAGTGGTACAGTGTGACCACGGGGTCAATATTTCTGTACAGTAAAGAGTCGATAAGGGTGTTATAATACTGAAGTCCTTTTTCATTGGGAGCTGCCACCACTCCAGTGGGGAAAAGCCTCGACCATGAAATTGAAAACTGGTAAAAAGTAACTCCCAAAAAATCCAGAGCAGATAAATCTTTGTCCAACAAGATATAACTATCACTGGAGATGCCTGTGCTGTCAGCGTCCCTGAACTCCGAGCGGGTGAAGTGGTCCCAGATGGAGGAGCCTTTCCCGTCCTTCCTCCAGCTGCCTTCTACCTGGAAAGCTCCTGTCCCTACCCCCCAGAGAAAATCCTTGGGGAAAGTGTCATATAAAAACATCTGTGTTTCGCTCAGAGGGCTGAAGTGGGAGTCCTTTTTCCACACAGATCTTCCTTCTCCAGCAAGCCCAGTAACTATCCTTACAAATACTAACATCCAAAAGGCAACTATCTTCTCCAGTCGTTGGCCATACATTATGCCAGTTTATAGTGCCAGTGTTAAAAATCAGGTTTCTTGCATTGATGCTGAAAAAATTCCATTCTTTTGCTGGAGTCCACGCTGTGCAGACTGTTTTCATTTGCCACAAGCTGCTGGAGTGTCTTATCAAAGCTTCACTAAAAGCTTGTGATTGTAAAAGCCCTGTCAATGATTAGCCTGAACTGTGAGACGTAGAACAGGTCTGAGAATGGTGTAATTTATAGGGAGGTGGCCTCTGTATGACCACTGACACACCTACCTGGCTTCTTACTGCAGCCTGCCTCAACAACAGAAATCCTAAGAACTAATTCATCATCATTTAAAGGTCAGTCATTCAGGTGGGATAATATAGGTGACAGAGGGTCTAAGAAGCTATCACATCCTTTATTTCTTGTGGAGCTGTATTTTGAGGAAACAATACAATTCACACTACATAATCACCAATTTAAAGGAGATTTATCCTATCTGTGTGATTGCATGGCTGGAAGGGCAGTGCATGATTCCTCAGTCCTACCCTGCTCAAACAACCAACTTCTGCTGAAAAACTCTCCCTGGACTTGTGGAATATTTTGTTGTGAACAAGAGATATACACACCACCAACTAACTATATAAAACCACAAAGCAAGTCAATATTTCTTTCAAACACAAATGCAACCATTTTTTCTATCCTGTATAAAAGTCTCCTGTACAGCACTACACATAGCAGCAGTACAAAATTGACAGGGAACTGTTTCAATTCTTACACCATTTTCCTGGATTTCTTCAAATAAACACAATTAGCAAAGAAAATTATCCCTGAAATATTGTATTTCAGTATTGATTAATTTAACAATTCATATACACATCTGGAGCATCGGTACAACAAATATTTATACAGCAATTTTGCAGTATAATTTAATCTTTTAACATGTTTAGCAACAGTATGTATGTTGAGATATAGTCAATTTACTCACCACAGTAAGACTGATGCCTGCCATTTTTGTTTTTCTTGAGGTACAGTAATATAAAATGTGTCCATATAGAAACAGAAACTGTGTGACCACAGCTGCAGAAGAGCCTTGAGGAACCACAACAGAAGTATGAAGTAACTTTGCATGTAAGAAAGATGCACACTGAAATCTGAACATGGGGACAATTTATCAGTGGAGCAGAGCACTCTGCTCAGATGAATTAGCCCTGCTGCCATGTAGGACATGAAAGTCCTGATGCACTGCTGCTTTACTGCTCCTGCTCTCCGTACTTGCAGCACTGCAGAATGCCACTGACCTAGACCTTTAATTTACCAATAAAGCTGATTAATTACTACAAATGGAAGCCAATTTATTTATTTTTAGGATGAACAAGAAAACATCCATGCTTGTAAGCATTTCTCTTCAGAGCCTTTTCAAGAAACATTTTCACCACAGATGAAGAGAAAGGTCCCACTGACATCTGCACTCCAGGTCCCTGGTGGTGGGGTAGCCACACATCTAACATGAGCCTCTCCTCTTTCCAGAAGTAACTGATCTACATTTCTCAGCCAAGATCCTACCACACACAGGCAGCTTGGGAACAAGAGGAGCAGACAGGGACTGTACAAAGTTGGTTTACCGTACATACTGACATGTTCCTTTTTTGTTCTATCAAACAGCATTTAAAATGCTGTTTGATAGTTATTGCATTAACATAATCTTTCTATTTTGACATTTAAAAGCTCTGATTTTATGTATCCTACTTCACAAAAGAAAACCCAAATACAAGTCGTTATCGATGTCTACACTTCTAAAGCAGCTACTCATTACCATCATTTCCAGATGCTTGAGCTCCAAGTACCCACAACAGCTTTGTAACCCCATGGGCAATCTGTGGGCGAGGGAAGACAACAGGCTTCTCCCCACTAAACGCAGCAGCGTTAATACCCTTGGCACAAGGACGCAGAGTGTGTTGCACCTGCCTGAGATGTGTAAGGTGCAGCAGAGACTGGTGCTCTCAGGTGCTTGGTCTGTATAAGGTTATGAACTGTACTTCTTTCCTTATTACTGACATGACTGGGAGCATGCTATAATCATGGTTTGAAAGTGTTTCAATCCTTCAAGACTCTGTGAATCCAGTTTCTTACTGCTTGGTCGTATTTAACTGTTTGGGCTGTAATTTAACTTCATGAAGTTTTAAAGAGGAAGCAGTTTAAGTGATGAAAATCGTATAATGACTTGAATTTGGAAGAAGGAGTTCACCTGAGCAAAGACTTGAGGAAAAGAAATACTGTTAATCTGGAAAAGCAAATTTAATTTGGCTATTAAAGCAAATGTTAATTTGACTGTTCTTAATTTGGAAAGCAATCAGCACAGAAGAGTGAGATGTGATCAGGGGGTGTTAGGAAGTGAGGGTGTGAAAGGAGGAGAAGAGAATTAATGATTCCACTGGCTCAAGTGGCAGAGTCAGGCCAGACTCCAACCCTGATGCTGTATGAGGACATCATACAATATGATGCTGCACAGTGGGAATTCCTGCCTCTGTCCACACACCTAACCAATCTGGTTTCAGAATGAATCAAGACTGGGAGAAGCCGCAATCTGCAGGGCACTTGCTGATACAGATTCAGGAGTTAAGAAGCCTAATGATTATTCAGTTCAATTCTTACTTATCAGATTTCTTCTTTGCCTTTGCCAAGGCATATGATTCAAATGAAGAAAACAATTTTTCACTTGACTCTTGAATATGTAGTCTCCTTGTTTCGGGGCTTGGCTTGAAAATCTGAGGTTTGATCTACAGAAATGCTGAACATATTAGCTGAAAGGATAGCTCTGAATGTTAGACAGAGTATCAGTTGACACATTCATTCTGCCTAGATATGTAAATGAAGAAAAAGACCTAAAGACAAAGTTCACTCAGAAGAAGTGCAATGTTTACATTTACATCAGCTGCTCAGATCTACTAGTGTTAGGTGCTCAAAGAAGCACAACTTATGTAATGCCCACAACAGCGTCATGCAAATCTCTTATCTTTACCTTACACAGCTAAAACTGTTTGAGATGGGATCAAGTCTTTCTAAAGACACAAAATTGTGATGGATACTATAGAAAGCCTAATGTAAATAGAAACTACACCAAAGCTTTATGAAGAATTTTTGGAATTTTTCATTTGTAACAAAATGCTAATTTCTGCTTCTACAATGCCTGAAAAATTTTCTTTTCTTTACTAGAGAGTCTAGTAAGAAAAATATTCCTTATGGGATTCCTCCAGAACAGAAACTACAATCTAGTAAATTAGTATTTTAGTGCCCATTATTACTCCAAAAAGCCCAGAATTTAACATGAAATTCACTTTAAAAGTTGGTTTCAATTCAAAATAGTATTAATGTAGCAATATACAAAAATGTGGAAATAAAATAAGCAAGATGTTAACAAAAAGAAAACAGACTATTTTTTATTTCTCAATACACGAAAATGTAATTTTCTTATTAAAAACCTCCTCTCTCAAGCAAGAAAAAGATTTCACTAATAATATTAACAGTAGATCTGGGCTTATTATATAGGGGAAAAATCTCAAGTTCAAGATTTAATATCTCACTTTTTAAAACATACTTTGGAAAAAAAAAAAAACAACATAAAAAGCCAAAAAAATCTCTGAGTTTCAGCAAGGTAGAAAACAATACTAATAATGCAAAAAATTATTTGTCACGCTTGCCAATAGAGTGGTGAAATCAATTGTACTTAGCTACTTTTTAAAAAGTTGTAATTTTAGTTGAGTAATAGGCCTTTAAAACACTACCCATGATCAATTATAGACTCATGGGATTTTGCCTTGATTTTATCTTGCAAAGCACATCATAATACATAATAAGGAGTATTCAGTTTTCTTTCCTGTGGTGGAGCAAAGTTTTTCCCACCTGGTTCCACAGGCACGTACATAGGAACAGAGAGAGGTATCCTGTGTCTCCCTGCCATAGCCAGGAGTGAATTGTAGGCATTCCAGCTGTTCAGTCTGATGTCTCCACAAAGGGTTGAACTCTTGCCTTCCAAGAAACACGAAGATGTCACAAACCCACAAACAGATACTCCTCTGCTGGCTGTTACTCTAGGTAGCTTTATCAACTACAAAGAGAGATAACCACCTGCAATAACTCCTCTAGCAGTATTTGAACTGTTTGGCTCTTACAAATTATCAGCCATTTAAACTGATCTTTAGTTCTAGTAAGAGGAACAGCACAGCTTTCAAAGTTACATAATTACAATTAAATATGTAAATACAAACTTATCACTGGAGATGTTTTTCTAAAGCAATATCAGTTTTGTTTGCATAGCCATTATGTTGAGTGCATATGGAATAACTTGCAAAACAGGCCAAAAAAGCACAGCCTGTGCTGTGGGTCTGTGTTTACTTGCTCACTGTGTTCATTATGCAGAAACCCAAATTCACAAGCTATGCTAATGCTGAAAATACACGGGCCCACCTAACCATGTGTGTTCATAAAATAAAGGTAGCAGTTTCTGTATAAACAGGATCTTACAGTTACTTAAAGTCCAATTTCAAGAATTTAACAGGAACGGTAATAGGTATCATTAACAGTGTGTGGAATGAGACCATGCCACCAAGCAGGCAGTGAACACAGAGAGAACACAAGTGACAGCATTAGGGATTGCAGTACTCATACTGCAATTACATACATACAAATACAACTACCCATTGAGCCTGTACTCTGGTTGTTTTATTTTTTTTTTTCTTTGATGAAGGATTCTCCCAAATCACTGGCAGTATTTGTAACATCACAAATTCAGTTTGTCTTCCCATGCTTCTCCAAGTCCAACAATAATTAGCAATTCAGTAGGCTGACAGAATCTAAACAGACAATATTTGAGAGCGGGGTAGTTTTTACTTGGCTTGAAAAAATTTATCCCCTTCCAGCGTTCAGTAAGTGTGTTTAGTGGAACAAGATACACACGATTTCATTAGAAAATAATTAGAAAATAATTAGAAAATTAAGCAGTCAGTAGCAGAATCACAACGTTGATTAATTCCCTAGTTTCTGTTGGACTCCTGAGCTCTCCCCAGCCTTAGCACATGGGAGAAAGTACCATTAGAGGAACCAGACGCTCGTATAGGCAGGAAGCCGGGGACTGTCATGTTTATCACCAGTTTATGAGCAGGAAATGCCTTCCAGTGCTGCGCTGGCCCAGGGCTGGCTGCCCGCCTGTTTTGGGAGCTGTGTGTGCCTCAGTGCCCTACAGAGACGGGAGTCATGGAGGCCTGGCACTGCTTCCCTGTCTGTTTTCACCCAGCATGCCGGCTCGCCTGCTCTGCCGGACGTGCCGGAGCACACGCGGCTCCATTCTGCGCTGCCGCTGCTGCAGCGCTGCCATTCCCGCCGGGCGCGGGTTACAGCCCCGCGGCAGCGGTTAAACGCCCCTCACGGAGCGGCCGCTGCGCCCGCACCCGAGCGGGCCGGGGCCGAGCGGGCCGGGGCCGAGCGGGCCGGGGCCGAGCGGGCCGGGGCCGAGCGGGCGGGGGCCGCTACCATGGCCCCGGCCCGGGGCACGCCCCGGCCGCCCCTCAGCCCCGCCCGGCGCGGCCGTGACGGCAGCGCGGCGCGCCGGGCGGCGGGAGTTGGCGCGAAGGCGGGAGCATGGAGCCGGGAGCGTCCCGCTAGGCACGGGGACCGCGCTGCCGCCGCCATGGTGAGGGGCTCCGCCGGGCCGGGGCTGTGCGGGGCGGGGGCGGCGCGCAGGTCCCGCCGGCCGGGGGCGGTGGCGGGGCCGTCGGGGCCCGGCGCGGGCTGAGCGAGCCCCGCGGGCGGCCCCGGGCGCGCAGCCCCCGCGGAGCCCGAGCGGCTGCGGCGGAGAGGCCGCCGCGCCCCGCCCGCAGCGGCCGAGGCTTCCCACGCGTGCCAGGAACGCGAACCCGCGGCCGAGAAAATGCCCGTGCCCGGGGGGGGATGTGGCTGAGCCTCTCCGGTTTCCCTTTCCCCGAAAGCGGGTGGGGTGTAGGGCGCGGACCGCGGCTCGTCCGGGGAAGGAATGCGGATGAGCGAACCTGCTGTGAAGTAAAGGCGCTGTGCCGGAGCGGTACCTCTTCCTTTAACCCAGCGGGAACATGCACGAGGCGTTTCTGATGACGAGCTGGAGAGTGCGCAGTATTTGCAGAAAAATAATTCGATGGAAGGAAAAAAGAGCTTAAAAGTTTGTTGATAACGATGCAACCCTCTTTCAAACAAAATTTTGTTGATAACGATGCAATCCTATTGGATGTAAAGAGATTTTAAGCATAAACATAAATAAACGTGTTCCTGTGCTTTCCAAAGTGCTGCTCACCTATGCAGTGACCATAGGATGGGTATCCCCTTTTCATTTCTGGTCAAATGAGTTTGCTTTTATTCTGTGCACATCTTTTACTGGCCTAACTACAGGTGTCATTTAGAAAGTTAAGTTGCAGCTCTAGTTTTGGACTTTCCAAAGAGTTTAAGCTTGTTTATAGCTTACACCTAGTGCTGTGCAATGGTGGGTGATACAGTCTGAGTTTTCTACTGTACTGACAGAGGTCTGCCAGCACTAAGACTCCTGGCACTATTGAACTGTGATATTTTCATTTGTTTTGTGCAGGCTGATGACTTCAAATTTATGTAAGAGATCTGCCTCTCTCATGTCTCTGCTAACACCTTTATAGAAAACCGACCTTCTTGGAAGGCTTGCTTCCTCCTTTTCCACCTTCTCAGGACAAATTCTTCCTCTGAACGTCACACATCTCAGTGTCTGGGCCTGTCTTAGAAGGGACGAAAACAGCCATCATTTTGGGGAGGGTAAAAGTTGCCTCATCCCATTCCCTTTTCAGTGCTGAAGTGGCTGCTCAACCATCTCTGCTGCAGCTGTGGCAATAGAGGCAGAAGCACAGTGATGTTAGTAATGGTGCAGCCTGTTCTGCTTGTGCAGTGACAGCCATGAGCATATTGCAGTTAATGTCACACCCTTGCAAACTTTTCTCCTGTAGTGACAAGTGTAAGTAGCCCTGTTAGCTTGATTCTGCAGCATATTCTCATTGTGCTGAGCTGATGTGTGAAGAGTTACACAACAAACTGATTTGTATTAGAAGGGATTTATTTTTTCACCCAGATTAGTGGCCATGTCCCAGTTCCCAAACTGAGCTACGGTGGTACACCTGAGGGAATGAATGCCCCAGAGTGGGGGTTTCTTGAGTTTCCCCTTCTGAGAGCGACACTTATGGCTGGAGGAGGAGCATCACTTACAACTGTGATACTGCTTGGAAAACTGCTGCAGTTACCACTATCAGTAATTGTTCATTAGGTGTAGTTACCCAAGCAGGTATTACTGGTTTCACTGAAGTGATAGTATAAATCTGATTTTAGTTACTGCAATTGTTCTGGAAGTGCCGAGTGTCAGAGCTGATATGGGAGCAAAACTTGCACTGAAATAGGCAGAGTGGAAAGAAATGTGACTGTTGTGGTGTAAGGCCCTCATTGAGACACACAGAGTACCTGAAGTAAGATGCATTACTTTCTACCACAGTCATTGAGTTAGGTTGGTGAAGTTCAGTTTTCTATCTTGTATTTTGAGGTGCAGACTGGATTATGTGATGTAACTTTGGAAAATATTCTGCCTTACTAAACACTAGTCTTGTAAAAACACTCCTGGAGTTCCCAGTCTTCGTACTCTTTGTGCTACCGAACAAATGGGTTTCAGTTTCTGTTTGTGTTACTCTCCCCGGTAAAAAAATAAAGACATACAAATCTTCCAAGAGAGAACTTGCAGCCTGGCATGATTAATTACTGTGGTCTTCTGTTACAGTGTGAGATGGAAGATTTAAGCAGTAGTCAGAGCAGACAAGGACTATGGCAGAGCCATACAACTCTGAGATAGCTGAGCAGCTTTTTAGGCCCTTCAGATGCTAGGCATCAATCACCTGACTGAGAGTGATCAGAATTCTTAGTTACAACTCCTACCAGGTGGAGCTGCTCAAAGTTATTCCTTGCTGGTGCTGTGCTGAAGCAGCCCTGGGGAGCCAAAACACCAAAAATTGCCTATTTTAGCCTTTTGGGCAAGGGAACAGCCATGCTGGTGAATATCTCCAGGATACACAGGGCACATTGCTGTGGGTTTTGGGGGTATGTATTGGAAGGAAACTTGACAGTTGCAGCCTTTCCTCACTGGAACAAGGATAGGTAAAAGCTAAACATGCAGATTTTCCAGCTGCTGGTACTATATATGTATGAATGGCATACCAATAGGAAGGTCAGTCAGAGTATGTTAAATAGATAAGCCCAGGATGGAGAAAAGTGGTCCTGTCTGGGATCTAAGTTGCTATGATAGATACTTATGTGGCTTGATTTCTGCAATTACTTATGCAATGAATTAATAATTTGTCTGGCATGCCTTTATAAAAAGCATGAAAAATCTGTTTCATGATTTCTGGATAAAACCTTCACTGAAAGGTAACTTTGTTGTTGGCCCTGAGACATATTTTTCTCCCAAGCAATTTTCTATTCACTGTGTTATGTTATGGAGGTTACCTTTTCCTCTGAGGAGCAGGATAGCTGAAGAAGACTGGTGAATTTATAGCAAAATATTGAAGAGGCTGTGCATAGAGGTCAATCTTTGTACCTTAGGGCTGTGTATTTTAAGTTTTCATTTCATAAACCTTTTATAAATCTTAAAGAATTCTAATATTGTTACCTGTTCTCAAAACACCAAAAGGTTCTGCAAAGCTCCTGCCAGAATTATGTACACTTTAAAACTGATTCCAGAACTGAAATCCAAACTCAAGATCGAGTTAGTAGAAAAGCAGTGATTAATAAATCTTGCAGAAAAGCCTTTGGGGAAGCCTACTGAAAAGCTTTATAAATACATTAAAGCAGATGTGGTTTTAAGCTGGGCTAGCTAATGTAATACATATTTCCTGCTACCACTTTTAAGGTGTACTAGTTTGATGACTGTAATTTTGGGATATATTCATGTTCCCTCATGTAATAATTTCCAGGTAGCACAGAGGTTGGCAGATCAAGGTAGATTTGCAGAGCACCTCACTTAGTTAACAGCTTTTAATGAAAACAGTAGAATGAATAGAGCCTTACTGTTATTCTAAAACTAAATTCTCAACTATTTTAAGCTTTAAAGTAAAAACTATTAAAAAAAAGAGAACTTTAAAGTCACTCTATTTTGCAGTGTTGTATTAAGTATTTAAATTATTTTGCTACATAAAAGATTTAATGATACTTGCTTTTTCTCTTGCCTATGTTACCTTAAGCCTAAAAGGAAGTCAGTAATAATGAGTATAATTGAGTAATTAAGTCCAAATATCTATTTTAAAATAGATGCTCTCTTCAGACCTATTAGCTATAGATACTGCCTGTCAAAATTTCAGATTTATATAGTGTTGCATTTATATTGTAGGAATATATGTTAAATAGTAGAGCATTGAAAATCTATGCTTCAAGGCTTGAATTCCATGGATGGAGAAGTGTGAAGTCACATTGAGGAAGAATGATTTTCAATCTACCATTTGTTGAATCCATATTAATACATGCGGTTAAAACACAAAGAGCTTAAATATTTACAGGAAACATACAGAAAATTGTTTTAAGTGCACTGAATGAATCTGTGCATGTCCTGTCTTTTGTTTATGCTTTCAAAGTACACGTTTCATTGATTTTAAGCCCTAAGTCCAAACTGACAGGAGTTGACTGTTGGAAAATGAGCCTCAAAGACCCCTTATTATCAATCAGACTTGATGCCAGTTTCCTAAGTGTGCTACTTTCCTTGTGGTTCCCTGTAATAGTAAGGAAGTGCCAGCTGAACTCCGTGATAGGGAATAGCTCCCAGCTGTGTCCAGGGGAGTCCTGAGCCCCACCCTTTACCCGCTGTCTGTGATTTAGGCCAGAAAGAAAGAAGGTACTGCCTTTCTCTGAAATGGCTGCTGACCCTGGAGGTAGTGATACCAACCAGGTACCTCTTGCCTCAATTTATTTTAGAAAAGCTGGATTGCTAGGTTTTTAGAAGAGTAGTCAGATGTGATTTTGTTTGATAAAGTTTTTTAAAGTTTAAGCTCCAACTGCTGCTTTTATATGCTTAGAAAGCTTTTTATGGCTCTATTGTGGTCAGGTACTAAAATAAGGTAACAAAATAGATCTTGGTGTTATTTTTCTTTATTTAAATTTCATAAGTTTCTTGCTGGCTAGTTTTTTAGTGAGGTGTAAGTTACTGTCTTAAAAATTTATGAGAAAGTGGAGAATGCAGTATGTGCTATTACTTCACTGTTTCAAGCTCCTGGTCCTTTTCTTCCTACATGGGACACTACTTCATAGCTGTGTTAATTATTTTAACTATAGAAATAGTTTGGTTTAGATTTGTGATAATTGATCAGAAGAAAAATTGTAATTATACATCTGTCTTAAGTCACTATTTCATTGCTGCTGGAAGTTTGTCTTGCAGTATGTATTGGTGAAGATGCCCAACTAAAGAAGAAATAAATATTTTTCATGATTCAAAGACTAGAATCAGGTGGTGTGGGTGTCTGAGTAGCTACTTTTAACTATCTGGGATTTGTTTGCTGAACTGTAAACAAAATTTCAAAATCGATAAATGCAATGGAGCTGCTGAGAAGGTAACTTCAGTACATTGCTATTTTGTAGTGTGAAGAGCTGTCTGTATTTAAAAATTTATAAATCTCTTTTCTCTTTTACTAGGATATCCGGAAATTCCTTGTTGTTGTACCTCCTGGAAAGCAACAGGAATGTGAGACTGTGAAAAAGAGTGAAAAAATTAAAAATGGTGAAGGACCCTCAAGTGGGAGGAAAAGGGAAAAGGAAGCTAAGGTTAGTTTTGCTTTTCATAGTTATGAAGTGTTTGTGTTTGTTTTCTCTGATGCTGGATTGTTCATGTATCTAGCATTTTTTAAACGCCTGGTTCTTCTCATAAAGACATACAAATCATACAAAGGCTATATGTCAGTTGTTTTTATAGGCATGGGAGGCATA